>NW_019250096.1:30830-55896 GCF_002742605.1 Olea europaea var. sylvestris
AAAAATGTATGTTCCTTCTTTGCAATAGGAATTGGATCAAATGATCCAAATGAAACCATCAAGCAGGCGACTGCTAGATTTTCTTCAGTTTCAAGTTTGATCTTATTTTCTTTGTCTAGGTGAACAACAAGTGTGTTAGGAATTCTTATTTGAGTTGATTCTAACTATCAATTGACCTAGTTGGTAAGTCCGTGTCCCATTCAAATGCGGTACCTTTGAGGAAACATATGAACTTCTTCACTATTGTGTCATTGTAAGTTCTTACATTGTTGCACGTCTCAATAAAATGAGCAACATGTTGCTTTGAGTTGTCCTTCCCATCTAAACATTGAAATTTTAGAGGTTGGTAACCAAATGCATCTTTGTTTTGTCGATTCGACGACTATAAGACTTGGTATATGCCAATGAAGATTGTAATGAACCACCATATTGGGCATGAATAGTGTTCACAATCATATGTTGAAGTTGTTATACAAGTAGAGAGCCAATGGAAAGTTGAGTGGTGTTACGCAACACGTTTTGAATAAGTGTCCGATCATGCATCTCTTGCTTCTATTGACGCTCTTGGATTTCTAGTTCTTTAGCCTTGGAAGATCTCGAATTTTCTAATCTTCTTTAACCAATGAATTTTACAACTCTAGCCTGTACATGAGTGCAGCAATCTGTGTATCTTTATCTTTTAGTGATTTTGTTAATTTTTCAATAACCAAAGTCATTTGTTGGATTCGATCATTTGAGCCCGATGTCGCTTCCGTGACTGACTCAAGCGATTCTTCAGATGAAGCATCGTCTTCCCACATTTGCAGAGAAATGGCATGAGAAGATCCAGATAAGGATCTGCCGCTAGAGACGGAGCCCGAATGAGAACTTTTCGCCGAACTCATGGTCTTTTCTATCGAAAAGAGCTTGAATTTTTGAAAGAAAATTTTATTTTGCCTTTGTTTGGAGAATTTCTTTAGTGGAGGGGCCAGTTGTGTTTTCCCTATTTTTTTGAGTCATGGTTGCATGGAAGAGTTTAGCAAAAATCTCTTCAAGATGAGTCATAGTTTTCTTTGACTTTTTTCTTGCCATTGCTAACGTAATGATTGAAACTTGAAGATTTTGAGATCGAAAGATGAAAGGACAAGAATGTCCCATTAGGCGTGCTAAGAAATTTGTACGATAAATTTCGTGTATTAAAAAATAGAAATTGTTACAAAATGTTTTTTTTTTTTTTTTAGAAATACAAGTGATATTAGCCTTCTTGTAATTGCAAAATTATAAAAATCCTATGATTAATGATTTGAGCGTTTGAAAACGAGGGGTCACGTAGTTTGAATCATTGTCTTCAAAAATTTGTTGAAAATTTTATTTGTCGAGAACTTGGCTTGTTCGGCACTTGGATCTCGGGGTTTGGACTTCGATTTGAATTTAATTTGATTTTAATGAGACTCTGGTCTTCTTATTCTTGATTTGGAAATGCTTGATTCGAAGAAGATTTTGATCTTCTTGGTGTTCGTCAGACTTAAACTTGAGAGAATTTCTTCTCTTCCTTTGGCTTTGGGATTTTTCAGCACTTTGTGATTATCTTCTGCACTTTCACCCTCAACCTCATTTTATGGACCATTAGTCCTATTTATAGGGAAAATTTCATGCCAATTTTGGCAAACACTCAATTATCTTTAATTAAAAGTAATAATTGAATAATGATTTTTTTCTTGAAAAGTGAGATGGGCCTTTTGATTTTATGAATTTCAATAGATTTTAATTTAATTAGGCTAATGATTTAAATTGACCTAATCCATTTTATTTATTTATTTATGTTTACAAAGCAGAAGCAGATTATCACTTTGGTATGTGGAGAAATAGCTATATTATGGAGATCTGTGAAGTAAACATTGACAACATCTTCAAATTATTTTGAAATTATTGCAATCTATGAAATAAGTCGAGAATGCTTATGGCGACGGAACATGACCCATCATATTCAAGTATCACGCGAATTAAGTTTAACGAAAGATAGTCCAACAATTTTGCATGAAGATAAAGCAATTTGTATTGTACAACACAAATGAGGCTTTATTAAAGTAGAAATGACAAAGCATTTCTTCAAAATTCTTCTATACGCATGAGTTTTAAAAGTCCGGTGACATTGACGTTCAACAAATTCACTCAAGTGACAATATAAATTATTTATTCACAAAAATATTGTCGACATTTACATCCAAGAAATTAGTTCATGAGATAGGAATGCATCAACTCAATGATTTATGGTAATCACGACATCTTTTTCTTTTGCTTAGCTTTTATCTCATTGGGTTTTCATGATAACATTTTAATAGTAGCAGTATTTATTTTTAATACTAAAAAATTCACTGTACTATTTTTCCTTCATTTGATATTTTTGTCTCATTGAATTTTTATAAAATAAGGTTTTAATGAAGTAGACATTTTGTAATATGTCATTCAATGGGGAGTATTGTAAATAATATTAGTGAATGACCATTATACTTATGTAATCCTAATTATTATGATTATTATATTCCCTATAATCCTAATTCTTTCGTATAAAAATGAATCTTTGATTCTCAATAAAATAAACATAAATTTATCCGACTTCTCTATTTTCTTTTCTTTTCTATGTTTTTATAACAAATTACTTTTTCTATTTTTTAATCATATATTTTTTTAAACGAAATCCTTTTTCACTTGAAAAAATTTCTTCCAAACACGCTCAAATGTTATTCTTGGGATTCCTACAAAGGCCCATGTGGGCATGTTTATTATCATTCTCATTTGTTCCTTTTCCGTTGCATTGGATTCCCATTCATCTCCATCCCAATTATGCTTCTATTTATTTACACAATTCACTCGTTTTATTTTATGAATTATTTAAAATATCTGACTACCTTGAAAGGCGTACCTACTTAGATACTGATATCAATCCCATATCAAAATATCGTAATCACCCCTTTCCTTCATATTTGACATTAACTTGGACAGTTGAAAAACATGGGAAAATATGAGAATATAGAGGTTGAAGCATATTCGTATTAGGTTGGATTTTTGTTCATTCATTTGTTTCAAATCGAAAATATTAAATCGAAGATCTCGATTGATTTTTAAAAACTTTACTGAAGAAAAAACCCAAGAAAGCCAATCATGTAAGCATTATAGATAGTAAATTAGTCATTGTTATAAACTTTCAAATTTGAATAAGAAACTAAGAACATAATAAGTTAAGTTGTCAAAGCGTATGTTGTACGTTTATTTAACATAGAATGCAAAAATAGAAGAATTAATATATTGTGAATGAGATGTCGAAAATCAAGTTCAACGTAGCTTAATATTTTAAAAAATTCACATAAATTTGGAAGTTACGAAATAATAAAAATTAAAAGTTGAGACTATAATTATGAAATAAAATATATTTAAAGTTCAAGAAAGTCAATCAAATTGCATATTTTTAGGTCTAAAATAAGTGTGTGACAAATCTTCATCATCATTAATGATAGTTGAAAGTGGGCTTAATTAAGTTGTTTATAGAAGACAGAGATGTCTGCTTCAATTCTTCCATCTTGACTAGCTTTTTTCAATCAAATGCAATAATCTCAACCAAATTATAAGTTGTTCAATTAACTTTTCAGTCCAATTATTTTCTCTGAAATCTTACTTATAATTTAGCCTGAAAAGATGTGGATTTATTCAATCAAAACGCAATATTCGCAACTAAATATGGAAAGGATGTTAAAATCCCAAGTTCTGAGGACTTTTGACATACTAAAAGTCTAAAACACAATTAATTCATTGTTGAAATCCCACGTTCTGAGGACCTTTATAATTAATCAAAACAATATTACTCACAAGTGGCTTAAAGTTCGGATAAAGAACGAGCGTTTCTTAATGAATTTTTACATGAACTCGGTGAGTGATTGATAAGTATTACTCAATAATAGCGTCCAAGAATTTGACTTTTATAGTTAATTCTAATCTATCAAGTATATCATCAGTGCGAGTTGACAAGCTTAGCTCCTGTTTGGCCCCCATTAAATTAAAATTTATTTATCAACTATACATTTTTCAATAAAATACTATCACACATAAACTTAAAAACCTTTCTTTCTTTTTTAACCACATATTCTTCAAAAAATTACTATTTTCCTCATTAAAATGTGGAATAATGGAGCCCAAACAGGGGCTAAATAAATAGTACTGAGATTCCAAATTCCTTACTAATTTATCAATCAAGTAGATAGAATTTCGTCGTATCTCGAAGAAAACACGATCTCACTATTTTCGAGAAATTCCAAACGCAACAATAATTTCTCCCTTCATGAGAGAAATAAAAAACAACTGCATTACAAGTATAGAAAACAGTTTAACAGAGAACTTACAGTCTACAGACCGCACACAGTCTATGGGGTGAGTGTTTATATTTTTTCAACATAAAGCTCACATGGGGTATGGGGTGAGTGTTTATATTTTTTCAATATAAAACTCACATGGGACCCACGCCATGAGTTTTCTGGATTTCTTATGTGAAAAAAAAATTCGGTAAAAAATGTTCCTTCTTGACTTTACTTGGTAAAATTTGTAAATGGTTCTTTCTTAATGGACCTACTAATATTGGGATTAGATGGAAATATAATATACTTAATGGTACTGTTTATTCCAATCAATTTACTGTTTAACAAAAGAGTTAATTTCAGCAAGGATAGCTGAATTTTGGAATCGGAATAAATTTTAAATGCCAGAAAAATAATTTTTCTTACACCAATAGTGACTTAAGTTTTTAATGATTATATTAAAAGTGCGTTTGATTGCAAATATTATTCATGAAAAATGTCATTTTTCATCCAATTTCTTACTTTTATACTATTTGATTGATATATTTTTTCATTGAAAATATTTTTCTACTTTTGATTACCTAACCATATTTTCCTTCACAACAAGGAAAATATTTTCTTTAGAGAGAGTATGCTTTTATTTTTCCAGGTAATTCACTTTTTCTCTCTCTCTTCTACCACCCCTCTTTTTCATCTATCTACCAATAAAAAATGGATAAGTATAACATTTTCTAGGTTGAAAATAAAATCAATCAAATACATTTAATTAACAATTTTCATGCAAATAATTTTTTGGCAATTCAATTATCTAGAATTTATTTTCTTTCCATGTAAATTCCATGTTCCACGCAAATCACTCGATTGCAAATTTCAACCTAAAATCTTACATAAAAAATTCCACCATCGAAACATTACGCATTTTTGTATGCCACACGTGACAACATCGTGTTCCATTAATTAAATACCTATTTTGTTAAATACCTCAATCAAATGATTTTAATTCTCAATTCCTAACCGAAAACCTAAGAAAGAAACGGGGAAAATGTTGTTTGAAGAGGGGGAATTGGGGATCAAAATCATGTGATGGATGAAAACGTGTTTGGCACAATACAACTTTAATTATTGGAACGCGATCTTGTTATCCCCTGCGTATTAAATAACGTCACTTGTGTCAAGAGTTGACATTTACAGTGAAATGTATGATTTTAAGTTGATATTTCTAGCCGAGTGATCGTTATTGTAACTATAATAAACTTGAGTGATCACTATAATAAAAAGTGACCATTTCTAAATTTATTACGAACTCGAATGGTCGTTGCTGAAATTATCTCTTTAGCAAAATGATACATTATTGGGCCAACCTAGGAGTCCTTTTTGGCAGTAGATGCTGCTTCCTATAAGGAAACAATGTTGACATTTCATGCTTATCCTTAAAATCCATTAGGGGAATCCTATGAAAAAATTTATATGATTTTTTTATATTCATGTATCTATCAAAATACACCTTAATTTTGGCATTTTTGCTTGTTTAATTCAAATTGAAGATATTCTGACGAAGTAAAAAGTAAATCCTTAACTTCTGTAAATTGTTTGGTTCATCAGCTCTGATCCCCAGAAACTTTCTTTACATTGATGTAGCACTTACGTTAGCTTAACCGATTCTCCTTAGCACTTAACAAACTGGAAAAAAAGTAAGTTAAGTTATTCCTTGTGTTTACTTTTTTCTTCTCTCATTTTTTTATTTTTTATTTTTCAAGAAATCATATCTTACTTATAAGAATAGCAACTTTGATTAAGGCCAAATATACATCAATTTGTCGATGCTTACCACGAACAATATCCATGTTCAAAAGGTATGATATTGAATCCAGTGAGATTTCAAGAATTTTTGTATGCACTCTGTAACATGAAGTTGGAATTGCTAGTAGTCAAGAATCGAAACTTACACTTGATCACTAGTTAAGAGAGCTCACCAAGATCTCTCCTCCTCCAATTACTTTTCACTCTTGAGGGTTCAGAACCCGATAAAGAGTACATCCTTTTAGTTTTCAGAGGTCGAATTTCCTCGTCTCGCATCAATTCCATTACACACCCGTCCATGACTAAAAAAAAAAAGAAAAAAGAAAAAAAAAACTTGATGGCCAAAAGTAGGCGATTGACACTATAGATTAGCCTATCCAAAATTGAAATGATTGACATTACTTTTATTTTTCTATCGAGTTATTATGTCGTATTACATTTAACCTTCACACAAATTAGATAAACCTCAATTATTGCCCCCTGGGGCATAATCCAATGGTGTAAAGGATAAGAGTGAGGTTATTTCACACCTTGCTGGTAGCCGCAGTATAGGGGTTCGATTCTTAAAACATGAAATTGAACTGCTTGTAGGCGCACTGTACAGGCAGCTCGTGTTCCCTAACCTGTTGGGGCACATTCCTCGATTTACCTCCCTCACAAAGTTATAGGAACGGAGCGATGAGAGCCCTCGAGATTAGGGTTCAATCCTTATTTTTATTATTTTTTTTATTTTTAAGATAAACCTCAATTATTTCAAAGTGTCCTTGTCATCAAGTGGTGTTGTGTGGACCAATAATTGAGTGTACCAAACCAGCCTTAAAGTCATAGAAACCCCACATAAGATTCTCATTCATCACACTCAATTATGAATTGTTTTGTCCTTTTATTTCCATTAAAGATCGAAGAGGGACTTCTGGTAGCGAGAAGAGATTTCATTCCAGTCGTGCTAGGCTTATAGATACAGGGAGTTCTCAGGCCACAAACATACATGGAGCCCACGTATTTTATTTTATATTTAATGCATGTAGCGCCCCTGCATAGTAAGGGGCCCTCTGAATAATTGCCTATGCGCAAGGCATTATTCATTTCATTCTGGTTTGGTGGGACAGAGAAATTAGAAAAAGAATAATTTCAGGCCAGAAAAATGATTTTTGCTTTTAAATTAAAAAATAAAAATAAAAAAATCTCACCTTTAGGTTCATGAAAATTTCAGAAACACTCCTCAGTGTCTGTCGGCCTCTTAGCATACATTTCTCATATTCCTTTTTATATGATTATTTTTGCTTTCTCTCTTGTTTCTCTTTCTTAATTTTGATTTAGACAAAAATAAATTATTTTAATCCTAAAAAGTTTAATTTTTTTTTTATCTTTCTGTATAAATTATTTTATCTTAATCTTATTTTTGTAAATATTGATTTTTTATTTAGTGGACCATAAAAATTGATCAGATATATAATAAAAAAATGAACTAAAAAGAAACTAAGATTTAAAACGTTTGATGCAAACATTTATGCAATTTTAATATTAAGATAATATTACTCCAATTTTCTAAACTTTAGTATAGTATAGATGAAAAGAGTATTAGAAAAATATAAATATTAGAGAAAAAGCTACTAGATCGAGAAATATGAAACTTTTTGTTAATTTTCAACTAGCTTTATTAAATTACTCCAAAACATATATTTATGTTATTTTGTTAATTAATTGACATTTGTTTTTTTAAAATCATATTTAATAATTTTATTTTTATAATAATATCTATAATGGTAGTAAAATTTTCAATACCTGTATTAAATTGTTCTAAAACATTCGTTCATTTTAAATTTTTAATTATTTTTCAATCATATTTGGGGGAAAAAAGTCTTATTTATAATTTTATATACTTCATAGTAAGATTTTTATGATATTTTTTTTTAACTAAAATGATTTCATCAAAATTGAAATAATGAAAAAGTACATCTTAAAAAAATAAGAAAAGAAAAAATATAGTTTAAATATAATAATAATTTTAAAATAGAACATGTGTAAAATGAGAAAAATAATCTGTCACAAAAGGCAATCTCATGGAAAGTTTCTGAAATTTTTACAGAGGAGATGTCTCCTCAATTATCATCAATATTATAGAACTAGTTCTATGGTTGTACATCCCCATCATTAGCATGGGGTCCCCTCATGTGAGAGAGATGTAAGCTTGTACAACAATTTACCCTAGTTCTATTGCTTTGTTAGATTATTGAGGATAGGTTTGTGTTCCAATTCTCACGTATGTCGGGGTTACGTTCCCATTTAAGTGTCTTCGATAGTCATCAAGAGAGATTTGGTCATTAAGCTGCAAACTTTTAAAAGTTATTACTTTTTCCATCTTACAAAGATACATTTATTTTTTATTGGCTAATTAACACAAAATATCCATACCTTTAAGATTTATTGTGGAAAACAATCCCACATTTCCTTTTTTTTTTTGGCATTTTTGCCTTTATTTCCGCCTTTCATTGCGGAAAACGTTATTTTCACCATTTTTAATGTAAAATGACTAAAATACCCTCTCATTTAAATTAAACCCAAAAAAAGAAAAGAAAAATAAAGAATAAATTACAATCTCACTCCTAAATGTTTTAAAAACTACAAGTCCAAATAATTATTAAAAGATTTAATAGCACAAAACGTTCTTATGTTTGGTCTATAGTATGAAAAAGGTCCCTACGTTTCAAATTGGTGAAAGAGATGTTTTCCGCAATAAAACGTGAAAATAAGGATGAAAATGCAAAAAAATTGAAATGTATGCACATTTTCCACAAGAAGTGTTAAACGTAGGGATTTTTTTTTTTTTTTGCTATTAGGCCTTATTAAAATATTAAAAATATATATCTCTTCTCTTTTTCTCCAAATGGGACTGCCACATTAAAAGTGAAAAAATTTCGACTAACCATCGCCCAAACCGTCAAACCTCCATACCGCTGAACTATCTGTTGATATTTTAAGACCATGAAGAGAGGTGCCCTTGTGAGTATAGTCGATTGGTGTGTTGGAAATGACATGGATCTCTCCGAAATAGGTGATGCCGCCAGTATTCACATTCGCGAGTTGGGTATTTTAGCTTGCAATTCCTAACAAATCTATTGGCATGAAGGTTTCGAGATTGGATGTTAGGTGGTATGTGTAGAAAGAAGTGAGGGCTTTTCGGTGGTATGGTAGTCCAGCTGTTTGGATGGTGATTTGCTAGAGTTTTTGGCTTTTAAGGTGATTGGCCCATTTGGAGAAGAATAGAAGAGAGAGGGGGAGAGAGAGAGTTTTTGTTATTTTTAAAATTTTAATAAGGGTTAATAGCAAATAATATCCATACGTTTGACACTTCTTGCAAAAAAAGTCCCAACTTTTCAAAAAAAAAAAATTTTCATCACTATTTTCACTTTTAATTGCGGAAAACATCCCTTTTACCAATTTGAAATGTACGGATATTTTTCACACTATAGACCAAACGTAGAAACATTTTGTGCTATTAAGCCTTTTAATAATTATTTGAATTCACTTGCACTTTTTAAAATATTTTGGAGTAAGATTGTAATCTATTTTTTATTTTTCTTTTCTTTATTTTTGGATTTTATTTAAATATGAGGGTATTTTGATCATTTTACATTAAAAAATGGTGAAAAGAATGTTTTCCGCAAAGAAATGTGGAAATAAGGGCAAAAATGTCAAAAATTGAAAGGTGAGAATGTTTTCCACAATAAATCTTAAAGGTATGGGCATTTTGTACCAATTACCCTTTTTTTATTTACTTATCTCCAAATATAGTCCAATTTTTTATTTGATAGTATAATTAGTTTCTTAATTTTTTAGTATGTCCATATTTAGCTCTCATTTGTTTCCCATATTTTTTTAGTAAAAATGCATTTCGAAATAGTTAACTAATGAAGAATGTGTATTTAAAAAAAAAAGAAAAACTTTTAATTTTGCGTGTAATATTATTTTATTGAATAATGTGTGGTTGAAAAGAATAGAGAGAAAAAACATATTTTGAGAAAATGAGCATCAAACAAAGGTTTAATTTCTTTTGTTTTCAACAATTATGAATTATCATCATTCAATTTAGAGGTATATTAGGAAAAACGTAGGTAAAATTTATAATTTCAACTATATTGATTAATTTTTTTTAAAAATTGTATGCAAGTAGAAACAAGTCTATTTTTACAAGAGGGATGAAGTATTTGGGATGGATATTGAAAATAAACTTTAATAAGCAGATGAAATTTAGTGCTAATACGCTGATTGATTCATAAAAATTAAATGTTTTTGTACATAAAACTACTATAGCGGCAACCCTAAACTACAGAGAACTAACATAATAATCTAACTTAAAAATTATAAGTAACTAGATAAAAAGCAAAAAAAAACTAAAATTTAAGAAAAGGGCCTTAATCCAGAATCTTGAATCTCAATTCAATTGGATCTCTCGGCATGGCGGACAAATACGGATTCCAAGTCCGGAGGATTAAAGAAATCTCTACCACCATTAAAATGGCAGGAGGAGGTAGGGCGGCGCTTCCGTGGGGCGGGCGGGCATCGCAGTTTCTCCGCTATCCTCGATTCTCTTCCGGTTGGAGTTGTCGAACGGACGTCTTCATCTTCACATCCCTCTTGAGGTTTTGTCGATATCGATTTCAATGGAGCCCATATAGGTATACCAGAAATCAACCATTTCTTTGATTCTGATTCCGTCCCTCCTTCAACTTGAAGCTTCTTAGAAAAACCCATGCCGAAAATCCAGTTAAAAGTAAACAAATTTTCGACTCAAAATCTTTCTTCGGAAAAGGGTGATCTTGGAAAAACTCCAACTACCTTTTAAACAGAAGGGTACCAAAATAGTCTCATAACCAGGGAAGAAATTAGTCAAGAAAATTGAAGAAATCAACCAAAAGGGTCTTTCTTCTTTCTGAGTAAAATGAATATAGAGAGAGAAAGGGGAAATGGGAATGTGATGGCGGCAAAATGAGAGGAGGAATTGTGGGATAAAGACATTTATATATGAGAGAGAAACAGAGAAGGCGGCGCGGCTGCCCGTGAAAATTTCGGGCAGCTGAATAATTTTTCGACTTTGGCGCCAATTTTTGGACATAACGGCTATATTCCCGCCTTTAATTTGCTTCAGTGTTTAGAATTGTACTTGGGCCGGGTTTACCGTTTAGAGAGCAAGTAGAAAGCTGGGGAGTGGGCGTCAGGGTGTTGAGGCGAAGGCCGGGTGTTGTAGGTTTGGGCTTTGACTATATGGCTCGTAAATTTAGAATAATGTTATCTAATATCACTTATTTTATAACTTCAGTTTAGGCAACGTTATTTGATATGCTTAATAAAAAGTAGAACTAAGTAACCTTTTTAATGATACCTTTCATTTAATGTCATATTAGTATCTTCTAAATCAGTGTTATAACACCATAAGTGTCAAATTACATTATTCTAAATCTATGTGCATGGTCCATGAAATAAGTCCTTGTTTGGGCTCCACTAGAATTAAATTTTGGGAAAAAAATATATTTTGAAATAATGATTTTTTGAAGAATGTGGTTAAAAAACAATAAAAATTTTTAGATTTACTTGTAATATTATTTTATTGAAAAATATAAATGAAAAAAAGAAAGAAAATTATATTAAAATTTTATTGAAACCCAAATAGGAGCGAAATCAAATATGAATTGGAAATATTGGAGCAATAGTATGTTCGCTCCTTGGGCTGCGGTACCCCAACTCGGAAGTGTCTTATCAACTGAAATGTAAGATGACTCAATCCAATACATTTCAAGTCTTACTTTCGTTGGAGGGTTAATTTGACAAACGATCACTAAACTTACCTGAAAATTGCAAAACGGTCACTGAAATTTAAAACTTGCAGAAATGATCACCGATGTTTAGAGCGCTTTCAGAAATAGTTATTGAAATTTACAAACTTGCAGAAACGGTTAAAATATTTGACTCGTTTTTTGGGAAAATATTCAAATTTTTGGGAAGCTGAATTTTTGGGCTTATTTCGGCCAAACCCTTCGAAGTTATGGGGAGATTTTGAGTGATAATTGAAGAAGATATTGTGGACTTTCCAACTGTATCCAAATTCGGCGGTCTTGGTAGTCGGAAGTTGTCCAAAAATTGCCGCAAATCTCGCCAAAAAATTTGGGGTTAATTTTTAGATTTTGAGGAGTTGATTTTGTAGGTTTATTTCGATTGAATCCTTTGGAGTTATGGGGAGATTTTAGGTGGTAATTGAAGAAGATATTGTGGGCTTTCCAACAGTATCCAAATTCGATGGTCTTCTTGGTCGGAGGTTGCAAAAAAATTGCCGCAAATCTCGCCAAAAAATCTCGACTGATTTTTCAAATTTCGAAGAGTTGACTTTGTGGACTTATTTCTGTCGAATCCTTTAGAGGTATAGGGAGATTTTGGATGGTAATTAAAGAGGACATTGTGGATTTTCCAACGGTATCCAAATCCGACGATCTTGGTGTTGGGAAGTTGCCAGAAAATCGTCACAAAACTCGCCCAAAAATGTAGGCAGATTTTTAGATTTCGGAGAGTTGACTTTGTGGACTTGTTTCGGCCAAATTATTTTAAGTTATGGGGAGATTTTGGGTGATAATTGAAGAGGACATTGTGGACTTTCCAACGACGTTCAAATCCGACGGTTTTGGTGATTGAAAGTTGTCGAAGAATTGCAGCAAAACTTGCCCAAAAATCTGAAAAATCTGGACGACCATTTCTGCAAGTTTATAAACTTCAGTGACTGTTTCTGAAAGCGCTTTAAATTTCAGTGACCATTTCTACAAGTTTTAAGCTTCAGTGACGATTTTGTATTTTTCAAGTAAGTTCAGTGATTGTTTGTGAAATTAACCCTTCGTTGGATAAAGATTTTGCTCTTCGAGTAAATTTTTTTGGACTCATGATATTTGAAATAAAATATTAATTTATTTTAGTAAATTATTTGTATTAATTTGAGCTTGCATTTTGTTTATGGATTGATTCGATATTATAAATCGAGTATTTATATTGTTTAGCATGAAAATATTCGATTTATAATTCGATCATAATTTTATTTCCCACAATTGATAAATAAAATGAACATTTTCTTAAATAAGATTGTTTCAATTTTATTAAAATTGATTTAACTTTGGTAATAAAATTGAGTTTATATTTTAGAATGGATTGTATTGAATCATGTGAAATTTAATGGGATACAAACAGAAATATTCTTAATTTTGGGGTGTTTTTGAAAAATCATTATAATTATGGACTAAACATAAATAATATAATTTCATCACCAATTTAACCGTAAGAAAATACGGTAAAACGTTCGATTGAGTGTGAGGGCTCCAAAATACCGAAATCTTAAGCAAAATCTAAATCGTAAGAGCAAATCTTGCAAAAGTAAGCCTAGACAAAATCAAAGATTGCTTGTGCTACTTTTTTCTTCAAAGTTTTTTTCTCCAAATCTGCAACTAATCAACCAAAAATTACAGGCTTTTATGTTTAGGATTTTTTATTCAATTAGTTCATATTTTGTTTAATATTATTGATGTTGTTGAGTTTTTTTTTTTTTTTTCTAGTGCATATAAAATTTTATCTTTAGATTAATAATTTTGAGTTAGTATATATTAAAATTCAGAATGGTACAAATTGGATTGAGTTAATATATATCAAAAATCAACTTCAGATCAACTCAAGTGATACATACAAGGTGTTTGTGAAAATTAGAATGCGACATTTCTTGTCATTGTTATCTAAAAAATGTCACAATCTATTTTAATTCCTTTGGAGCAATTAAATAGATGCATTCATGAACATTTTTGAAAATTCAAATATGAATACGAATTAAAGCCTTGTTTTACATTAATAAGTAACATAATGTAATGAATTGAATCCAGTTAATATATATGAAAAATCAACTTCAGATCAATTCAACTGATACATGTAAGGTGTTTGTAAAAATGAGAGTAAGAAAAGTGACATTCTCTGTCACTTTTTCTAAAAGGTCGCATTCTATCTCATTTGAATTTTCTAGAATCAATTAAAGAGAGAGCCCTGCCACAATGGCCCTATACTTGTATCTTTATCCTTAGAGAGATGCATATATGCATATTGATGAAAAATTAATATGAATATGAAATCAGACATTGCTTTACTTTAAAAAATGATATGAGATAATACTTCATTTGTATTTTTGTATATGAGTAAGTTTTCTAAAACATACTTTATCACTTAAAAAAAAAAAAGTCTCACACTATTTCACTTGTAATTATTATTATTATTATTATTTTTAGATATGAATAAAATAACATCTTCATTTTTTACGGAAGTAAATGGTAAGAAGATAACAAATATTAAAGTACAAAATGATTGAAATTGTTGTCCCAATATAATGCACAAACAACCACATTTGTCAAAAAATAATTGTTACTTTTTTTAAAAAGGTAAAAAGTGACAAATATTCAAAAAAGTGAAAGTAACTCAAAAATGACAAAATTAATTTTGACGTAATTAATGTGAAAATTTGTATTTTTAATCAATTTTAAGAGTATTCATCTAATATTTTATTTTTAAAGATTTTGAATCATGGGTACAGGACCCTTTACATGTAAGACCTATTGCTCATGCAATTTGGGATCCTCATTTTGGTCAACCGGCTGTGGAAGCTTTTACTCGAGGGGGTGCTCTTGGCCCAGTGAATATCGCTTATTCTGGTGTTTAGTAGTGGTGCACCTAATTTAATTTATGGAATTGACCACATGAATTTAATTTCACTCGACAGTTGTACGAATAATGGACTTTGATTACTAAATGACATTTTTTGAGATATCAATGAGTGAGATCAAATTCTTGATCAATATCTAGATGCCTTGAGAATTATAGTGAAATAATTAGAGAACATATATTCGTGATATGAAATCCGTAACCTATTTAATATGCACAATCATGACCTCAAGGGTTATCCTAGTCGACGGTTAAATTTGAGATTAGTAATTCGCACCTAATTTAATTTATGGAATTGACCACATGAATTTAATTTCACTCGACAGTTGTACGAATAATGGACTTTGATTACTAAATGACATTTTTTGAGATATCAATGAGTGAGATCAAATTCTTGATCAATATCCAGATGCCTTGAGAATTATAGTGAAATAATTAGAGAACATATATTCGTGATATGAAATCCGTAACCTATTTAATATGCACAATCATGACCTCAAGGGTTATCCTAGTCGACGGTTAAATTTGAGATTAGTAATTCGACATTCATCGTTGAATTAATATTGTGATGTGATCACCTAGGACAATCAGATTCGACATGATCAATAGAGGTAATATATAAGAATAGAGGATATAATAATTATTTATATATATAGTTTCAATAATTTCAATCAGACTAAGAGTACAATCTCATTCTTTTAATAGAATAGAACGTGATTAATAAATTAGCTCGACAGATCAAGAGTTGATCGGGTCAAGATTAGTTTATTGAAGCTTAGTTTAATTAGGTCCATTTATTCTCTTTTGTGGCTTTAAAATAAGAACCGGACTAAATTACAAGATTTACATTTTATTATTAAGTATAGAGGATAAATTAATAAAACTGAGACGTGTCATACATGTGCCACACATGTGTTATTGATATATGGAAGACTTTGATTTGGATTAGAATTAAACTAAGAGTCCTTTTAGATTGATATATTTATCCAAGAAAAAGAAAAAGGTTCTTTAGGAATTGTGAAACTTTCTATCTGAGTCAAGTCCATATTATAATATGACATTTGATTTGTGGTTTAGTTAACATATATTTTATCAATTCTTGTGCCCACACCCATATAGACCCTATTGGTAGGGATTAAAATCTCAAAATAGATAAATTAATAAAACTGAGACGTGTCATACATGTGCCGCACGTGTTATTGATATATGGAAGACTTTGATTTGGATTAGAATTAAACTAAGAGTCCTTTTAGATTGATATATTTATCCAAGAAAAAGAAAAAGGTTCTTTAGGAATTGTGAAACTTTCTATCTGAGTCAAGTCCATATTATAAATATGACATTTGCATTGTGGTTTAGTTAACATATATTTTATCAATTCTTGTGCCCACACCCATATAGACCCTATTGGTAGGGATTAAAATCTCAAAATCAACAGTTAATTTTAACCACATATTTTATAGGTTTCACAATTTTTTAACCACATATGTCATCAATTTTTAATAATATTTTATTAAAAATTTAATTTTAATCTCCACCAAATAGGAGCATAATATCTCTACCTTTTAAACTATTGAAGAACACAGAAAAGATAAAAATGTTCGAAGGTGAATTGAAGATATCAAACAAAAGGGGTCTTAAGGTAAATCAAAAAGATGAAACAAGAAGGAGAGTTGAAGGTAGAATCAAGAAGATCAAAATATTGAAGGAATTTTTTTTATAAAACACATTACAAGGATAATTTCTAAAATACCTGTGTTTATGAATCTTTTAAAATGACTACACTCTTTTTGATACATAATTTAATAAAATCCCTTTTTTTTCCAACATCTTCATCATTGTATATATCTGATCGACATCACTACTTTCTATTGAAAAATATAGTAGAGCAGCAAGCAATAGATTATTTAAAATGGTGTCTTTTTTAAAATATACGAAAATATGCATGTACAACTCAACAACTTTTATTATTTTTTTATTCATACATTTAATCATTTTTTAATCAAAGTCTATTAAAAATTTGTTTTTTAGCAAACTCAAATAGGGACTAAAAATGTTTACTAATGTTGTAAATGGCAAGTTTATTAGTGAAAACAGTTGTACCTCTACAATCTTAAAAATTATTACTATTATATACCTAATATTTTCTTATAAATATGTGGCTTTGATTTTTCATTATAATATATACAAGTCTATTGACGTTTATTCTCCATTTTCTTTTTCTTTCTTTTCGCAACAAGTTATTAGTACGATAATTTAATTTTTCAAAGTTTAGTGAAGGTAGTAATCTTTTAATCTAATCATCTATCACATGTACCAAAATTATTTTGGTGACATGTGTATTTTTTTTTTCCAATTCACGTTCATTATTGGTTTATTAATTGTGCAAAAATCATAATTATTTGCATTCAATCGATAAATCCTCGAATTTTGAGGCTGGCTTTATTCATAAATTCTTAAATCCAATTCATAAAAGCAATGATAAATGTCCATTTGTTTTTTTCAATAGTAGAAAAGCAACCAACCTTTATCATAAAACAATGCGGTCGAATTGATCAATTTACGACCATATTCATTTAGATCAATTCATGGTTTACTAATATCAATTGCATGGTTAAGTATTATTCCATTATATGCGTAATGATTATTTTGTTCTATTCGCATGTCTATATATTAAGTTAATTCAAATGCATGTCTGGAGGATTTTTTTAGTTGTACATTTTGGCAATTAAATTTTCTATATAAATTTATATCATGTCTATATGGTAATTAAATTTTTTTTATGTTCTTCTTTAAACTTTAAATTAATGATATATCATGTTGTTGCTTCTCAAGTAGCCCAATATCGTAATTAATAGTTTAGAAGAATATTAATATTAGATCTATTTATTATAAATAGTTTATTGTTACTCTTGAAGTATCATAACATTATAATTAATATTCTTGAAAAATATTATTTGCTCTCGAAGAGTATAAATTATAATTTTCAATATTCCGAAAGAATATTGATATATTGTTCTAGAAAAAAACAATAGTAAAATACAACGTGCTCTCGAAATAACATATATTTTGAAAAATATATTATTTTAAATTAGTGTTTATTCATGAAGAAAAATATGTAACTTATGTCATGTTGATATTCACTACTTAATTAACTATTATGTAATATTTAATCATATTCTTCGAAACTAATTGTAATTTCTTTATTGTGCAATTAATCAAATGGCAAATACTACAAATTTGAGTTTGCTGTACTTGACATATCTAGCAAAAGCTATCTGTTATGGATACTTGATACTAATATCCATCTTGTTTCAAAAGGTTTTGAAGATACTATAAAAGAAGGAAACGAAGAATCTTTGCAAAATCATGCAAAAGCAATCATCTTCCTTCGTCATTATCTTCATGATGAATTGAAAATTGAATATCTCACTGAAAAAGATCAACATATTCTTTGAAAAAAATTAAATAAAAGATTTGATAATCAAGGACGATAGTCCTCTCCAAAGTCCAATAAGTTGAGGAACTTTCGTTTGCAAGACTTCAAAACTGTTAGTGAATATTATTCTAAACTGTTTAGAATGTGTTCAAAATGACATTATGTAGAGAAAAAATCACAGATGAAAATATGTTGGAGGAAACGTTTCCCATATTTCAAACTTTGAATGTACTCTTGTAGAAGCAATATCGTGAGCGTGGTTTCAAAAAGTATTTAGAACTTATATCTTGCCAGTTTGTGGTTGAACAAAATAATGATCTGTTTATGAAAAATTATAGGTTACATCCAATTGGTTTTGTACGATTATCTAAAACAAATGGTACCTGAAACAAATAAAATATCAAGACAAGAAAGTGGATGTCAAAGTGGACACGAAGGTGCACTTGGAATAAATCTTGGATGAAATAATCAACAAAGATGTCAGCAACAAGACAACAAGTTCAAAAGGCACAAAGCAAACGGAAGTAGCACATCCAAAAATAAGCACGAAAAAAGTTGTTTTAGATGTGGAATGAAAGGGCATTGGGCACGTACCTATAGTACAACAAAATATCTCGTGAATCTCTGCCAAAAATCAATCAAAGAAGAAGGAAAAGTAGAAACAAATTGTTGTTGATTATGAAGGTCCAATTGATGTGATTCATTTGGATGTGTATGAGTTTTTTGCTAATCTAAATGAGAATATAGACCATTTGATTGGGAATAGAGTGATAGAAAATATAGATTAATTTACTTTCTGCTATCTCCCTTTATTTTAGAAATTCAATTTGAAATATGTTTTTACTTTTCACAAAAAATTTGAAACGTTGTTATGCATCATAAAATTTCATATTATTAAATAATGTTTACTCTTTTCAATTTAAATTCAAAATTTTTAAATATATTTGTTTTGTTATAGATTCATGATGAATTGTCAAGATACCTGCTTGATTAATAGTGTAACTCTATATACTATTTTTCAAGATAAAAAATATTTTTTGGACTTATCATTAACAGAAAATAATTTTAATACGATATCAGGTGTATCGATATCGTTGAAGGCTCTGGAAGAGTTTGTATTATTTTATCAAATCATAAAAAATTGTATATTGACGATGCGCTTTATTCTAGCAAATTCAAGAAAAAATTATTTAGTTTTACATATATCCACTGCAATGAATATCACACTGAGACGATATAAGAAAATAATGTTGAATATCTTTTCATAACTTTTTTTAATCTGATCAGAAGTAGATAAAAGAAAATTTTCATACACTCCTATTTGACATGTATTATACATTTATAAAAATGGTTAAATCAAATATTGTCACGAACTAGAAGTTCGTTGTACCTAAAAATTTTGTACTTTGATAAGATCAACTTGGAATCCAAGAGCTATAATTGTGCTTCTCATAATAAACAATTCTCATGAACAAACTTTAAAGAACCAGAAGATTCTTTTACCTGATGATTATCCATATATAGTTTGTTCGCAAGGCAAGTCAGTTATTGAATTTTCAACTATAAAGTTTAATATTGAATCTCGAACTTTTTTAGAAAGAATTTATGGAGATATTTGTGAGCCAATACACCACCATGTAGATTATTTCGTTATTTTATGGTATTAATTGAGTATTCTATTAGATGGTCACATATTTGCCTACTTTCGCTAGGAATGTAGCATTTGCTAAATTGCTTGCTTATATTATAAAATTATGAACGTAATTCCCAGATTACTCAATTAAACTATTCATCTTGACAATGCTGGTAAAATTATATCAAAAGCATTCAATGATTATTGTATGTCAATTGAGAATATTATTGAACATTCGGTTACACATATCAATACATAAAATGTTTTAGTAGAATCGTTTATTAAATGTCTATAACTTATTGTTGGACCATTACTTATGAAATCAAAACTCACTGCCTCTGTTTGGAGTCATGCCATATTAGATGCTATATCATTTGTTTGTAAAAGACCAACTGTCTATTATCAATATTTATCTTTGCAACTTATATTTGATCATGAACCTAATATTTCTCACCTACATATTTTCGGTTGTACTGCTCAATCCCTACTTTACCCTCACAATGTACTAAAATGGGTCCTTAAGGAAAAATATGGATTTATGTGGGTTTTGATTCACCGTCAATTATTATGTATCTTGAACCTTAACGAATGATTTATTTACTACACGTTTTGCTGATTATCATTTCGATGAAATGATTTTCCCAACTTTGGGAGAACAAAAAATACATCCTAAAAATTAAGGTAGAATTTCTTAAAATAAAATAACTTTATCTCACTTTGATCCCCACAGCAATCAATGTGGGCAAGAAATTAAAAAATTATTTATTTGTAAAGAGTTACGAATCAATTACCTAATATATTTGTTGACAAAAGAAGAATGACAAAGTCATATATTCTAGCAGAAAATATTCCGACAAAAATTGATGTCCTTGAAGGACAATCTGCTGTAGCAAATGAATCTCAAATACGTTAGAAGCGTTGTTGATAGTTGGATCAAAAGGCTCTGTACTGAGAAGAAGAAAGGTACAGGAGAAAAACCAATCAAGAACTTCAGGAAAGGTAACTCTAAAAAAGATTGATCAATCAAATACTAAAAATATGGTTCCTGAATAAATTATTGAAAAGAAGCCATATATGTGGAATTGAATTCCTTAGAGAAAGGAAAAGTCTTTGGACCTGTAGTTCAAACTACTAAAAATGTAATCCTTGTAGAATTCAAATGGGTTTTTGTATGAAAAATAAATGAAAATAATGAAATTATAAGATACATAGCCCAACTCCCAGCTCGAGGTTTCTCACAAAAATCAGGAAAACAAATATTGGATTTGTAATTGTAGTAATTTATGTTGATGATTTAAATATATTTGAAACTTCATAAGAGCTCAACAAAATTGCATATTATTTAAAAAATAAATTTGGAAAAAAATCAAATTTTGTCTCGGGTTACAGATTGAATATTTTTCAGAAGGATTATTTGTTCACCAATCTACATATACAAAAAAAAGTTTTAAAACGTTTTTATATGGATAATGCACATCTATTAGCATTACTTATGGTTTTTCGATCACGTGATATGAAAATAATCAATTCCATCCGCTTGAGATAGAGAAGTGTTCTTGGTCTTAAAGTATCATATCTTAGTAGGAATTGCAGCACTAACTTATCTTGTAAGTTGCACTCGACCAGACATAGTTTTTCTATAAATCTCATTACAAAATATAGTTCTACACCAATTCAAAGACATTAGAATATTGTTAGACATTTTTCATTACTGAAAAAGTATTATTGATTTGGGATTATTTTATTCTCAAAAGTTGGGATTTGCTTTAGTAATATATGCAGATGTAGGTTATGTATCCGATCAATATAAAGTTAAATCACAAACATGATATGTGTTTACACGTAGAGGAGTAGCTATATCATAGAGATATGTGAAGCAATCATTGACAGCAACATTCTGAAATCATTCTAAAATTATTGCAACCATTAAACAAGTAGGAATGTGTATGGTTGAAAAAAATGATCCATCATATCCAAAAATCTTATAGATTAACTTAAAAAAAAGTTAGTCCAACAATGTATTATAAAGATAATGCAGTCTGTATTGCACAACTCAGGCGAAACTATACCGAAGGTGACATGACATGTTTCTTCAAAATTCTTTCATACAAATGAGCTTTGAGAAAAATGGCCACATCGATCTTCAAAAAATTTGCTCAAGTAACAATGTGGCTGATTTATTAACAAAAGTACTGTCAATATCTACGTTCAAGAAATTAGTCATTGAGATTGGAATGCGTCGATTTCAAGATTTTTAGTGGTCAACATTAGGAAGATTAGCTGTACTCTTTTTCTGTCGCTTAGGTTTTGTCCTACTGAATTTTCCTAAGAAGATTTTAATGAGACAACATTTATTTTTAAAACTCTAAAATAAATGTGCTCTTTTCCATTCATTTGACTTTTTCGTCCCATTGAATTTTTATCAAACAAGGTTTTAACGAGGCGGATATTTTGTAACATGTTATTCAAGGGAAAGTGTTGTAAATGGTAAGTTTATTAATGAATAACCATTGTACCCTTGCAACCTTAAAAAGTATTACTATCGTATTCATAATCCTTCACTATAAATATGGTGCATTGATTCTTATTATAATATGCACAGGTCTATAGACTTTTATTATATTTTATCTTTTTCTTTCTTTTTGCAACAACTAATTCAATATATTCTTTTAGAATTTTTCCATTCTCAAAATATTTTTTGCGAGAGCATTTTTACAATAAAATTTAAAGTGAAGTATATGTTCTAGTTTGTAAAATTATATTAAATATTTTATTACTTGTTTACGCCACCTCCACTGCCACCACCATCTCCATCATTTGTAACAAAATATTTTACATATTTTTACCACTTATTCCACCGTTACCACGACTATTAGCACAACCATCACTTGTAAAATTCACTGTTTCAACGTCAACAAAAGTTCCTTACAAACGATGAAAGCTCCAACATGGGTTGGTTGAGTTCTTCACAACACTACCAAACCAATCATGCTTTTAGATCTAAAATTGAACTACTATTGGCTGGTGGTTGTGCTAATTACGAGCATCGTATCAATGTCTTAATAGAACCTTCAAATTCGAATCATATAACCATTTTCTTGTTCTTGGTAATGGGTAGTGGTGATGGTGCTTGATGGTGGGTGGCATTGCTAGTGCCAAGTGGTGTGTGGCGACGATGGGGTGGACATATACTTCTTTTTATGTCAATTGGTAGTTGCTGTTGATTGAATGGGGTTGGGTTCGATTGGGGCAATGGTTGGATGTTAGAGAGAGGCGAAGTGCTTTTATGGTTAAAAGATTAAGTACATGCTGAATAAAAAAGTAGTAGAAGTAGAATTGAAATTTAAAAGAAAAGAAGATGATTGGTATAATTTTCACTTTTTTAGCCCATGTTTGATTCCCATTCTTTTCAAACTCTTTTTTCTACAAGATTATTTTCAATCACACTATAAAATATTCTATATGTAAATTCAAAATTTTGTCCCCCTTTTTCTAACCATACGTTCTCTTAAAACACTATTCAAAACACACACACACACACACACACACACACACTCTCTCTCTCTCTCTCTCTCTCTCTCTCTCTCTCTCTCTCTCTTCACATTTGGACTCCTTTTATTCTAGGCCTACTAGTGGTTTTACACAGTATTATACTGGTCAATGTATACGAACAATTCAAATATGCATTAAAAAAGTTTATTAATTCTAAATAAACTTTTTTTACTTCCAAAATATTGTTTTGAATGTATTCATTTATTTTTTACAATATATTATGTAATAGAGTGTTGTGTTTGAGCATTTCTCACTTTTTTGAATTTATGTTACTTCCAATTTATAGGGTGTTGTATTTCTAAAATGAAATTTTATTATATGTTTTGTTAATAGAATCATAATCACAAATAGACAACATGTAGAAGAAAATCAAACCACCACTGGATCTATTATGAGGTTATGGATTGGTGTTTCTTACTTTTTTGAATGTTTGTCACTTTTTTGAATTTTGCCATTTAATTGAATTGCTTCCATATTTAATATCACAAAAATAATGATCATTTAATTTTTTTGAAGCACGTATTCGTTGTTAGTTCATTTGAATTTCATTTAACTGTCTATCTTTTCTCTTTTTACAGGATTAAGATTTAGTGTAATACATCATTGAATTTGCTTTCAATTTGTTTATAAGAATTTCTTTTAGATATTAGTTTACTTTACTTTGCGTTGTGTTAAATGTGAATTAAGTTTCCATGATAGAGAAAATAACATTATACGCCACTTTTGAAAGTGACATACATAACTTTTTAATTAAAAATGGCATTGTAATAAAAAGTGACATTGTACTTTTGACTTAAAAAGTCTCACCTGTCTTACTATACACTGTACTTTTTATTTTCAAAACACTTTTTCATATGATTTTTTAAAAAAAACCCTAATTTTAGGAGTATTTCTATAAGTTGCCCATAAATAATATAGGCATTAGGAGTCATTGTGAGTATATTTGCTAATCTTATCAAGTTTAGCATCTTATCATAGAGTACTAGACAAAATTATTAAAGATAAATATATATAAATTTATTGATGACATGTCTGATTCACCCAATGTAAAAGTTTAGTTGAGAGATAAGAAAAATTTCCATACTTGACCACTGTTGCAGTCCCAAATGCAAATAACTTATCTTCACTAATAGAGTATAGCTTGTCAGAACCAAATGGGAGATCTTTACTGACAGAGTATAGCTTTTCAGTCTATAGCCACAAAAAAAGGAAAAAAAAGGAACAAAATCTGCAAAAACAGAAGAATTGAAATCTATAAGAATTTTATGCAAAGGGAAAGTGGGTAGGACTTAGGAGGCGTAAGAAACATAGGGCAAAATAGGTATAGAAAATGAGGGAATTTACTTACCCTAGTCACTAGAGTGTGGACAAAACGATGACCAGCAACTAGAGAACGATAATCGCTGTCACGCGATTTGAGAGAAACTGAAGGAGACAGATTAGGGCTTGGGTCGGCTACACGAGAGAGAGAGAGAGAGAGAGAGAGAGAGAGAGAGAGAGCGAGAGAGAGAACTTATCTTTAGAATTTAGATTAATTTAGGGCTTTTTCTGTTTTTATGTGGTGTTTCCCTTTTTTTATATTTT
>NW_019250096.1:57053-70288 GCF_002742605.1 Olea europaea var. sylvestris
ATTTTGCACTGGTACAATTGCTTGGACGTCTCATACCTCTCCACATGTGATTATTCATCATACAACTCCTTGAGATGAAAAATCATAGTGTAAGCATCAAAACCCTCATGTTGCTTCTGCAACTCAGGGATATAGCTGCAAGCATTACACATGCTGCAATGTTATCATCATCACTGCGTTTGTTGTAAGCAACCACATCTTCCTCAATAGAGTTTTCAGTAGGTACCCCTGGAAGGGGCTGCTCAAGGACATATCCAATTTTCTCATGCTTGAGACCAATTCTCAAATTACGATGCCAATTGAGAAAATTTGGTCCGGTCAATTTGTTGGCATCCAGTATGTCTCTCAAATTCATATGATTACATATGATTCAAAAACTATAAATGACGAAAAATAAAGAACTAAAATGTATTGTAATGCATTGCACAAATTTACTATGGATTTTAATTAAACGTGCTCCCACTATTTAAAATAAATTTATAACCCTCATACATAAATTATTGGAATCTATATTTGATTCTCAGTGGGCTGGGATCCCATCTGATACATCAAAATCTTGAGTGTACTTAACAAACCTTAATAAAGTATTTGGGTAGATACTATTATCAATTATATCTCTATACAACTCCCAGATCATTAAGTCGACAACTCCTTGTCTTCATACATATTACGTGTTAGCTTAACATGCCTCTAAAACTTATCTCCTTGAGTGTACTAAATAAAAGATAAATTTTAGTTAAATCAAACCCATCATTCAGAAATATACACACACACACACACACACACACACAACTATGCAAATAAATATACATATAATAGTATAGATGATTATGGATTTATTCTATCTAGTTTTCCCGAGCCAAGAGGAAAACTAGTTGGTCAATCCTTGGGGGCATACCATTGAATCAATATCAATGCACCATCTCCATGGCTTTGTTCTTTTCTTGCATCTTCAATTAGTCCAGCTGCAACCAGTATCCTACACTAGTTGGCACGCAGGCCTAAATAAAATTGGACTCATAGGCCCATAATAATAATAACAACGGACTCGCAGGTCCATAAATAATAAAGAGCTCACAGGCCTATAAGAACAATAAAATAACGGTCTCGAAGGTCCAAAACAATTAAGAGCTCACAAGCCCATAAAATGACAAGAATTAAAATGAACCATTCAACACATTCACATGGTCGAGTCCATAATCATCCATTAATAGACATTCATCACATAAATGTTTCCTATATAATACCTAATGTTTGCAATGTCTCAAAAATCTAGCAATTATAGTCGTAAAAAACTCATTTAAATAGGTGGATTGAAAAAAATTAAATCATATTAATTATTTAACTTAATTGGCGGGCCTATCTATTTAAAATCAAATTTTAATTAAATTCCGAATTAGAGTCCAACTCTAATTCCACAATTATTGGTCGAAGTTATTTAATTAAAATCAAAATATAATTAAATATTAAATTAGAGTCAAACTCTAATTCTTTAAAAAAAATTAGGGTGGGATAATTTAATTAAAATCAAATTTTAATTAATTATTAAATTAGATTCATACTCTAATTTTAATATATATGGGGGAATATTATTAATTAAAATCAAATTTTAATTAACATTGGATTAGAGTCCAACTCAATAAAATAGAATTAATATTTAAATTTAGGACAAAATTCCTAAATAAAACATATTTCAATTTAGGGCCAAAAATAAAATTTTAAGTTAAAATCTAATTTTAACAAAATAAAAGAAATTGTCAGTTTTAAATAAAATTTCAATTTTGGGCCAAATTAATAAATATGGGTTAAACTCAATTACAAATCCAACTTTAAAACCATTTTAATATTTGAATTTAAATCCCCTTTGAAATTTGCAATTTGACCCAATAAAGAAATTATAACCAAGTCCCTCAAATTCGAAATTTGCAGGACAAGCCCTCTATTTAAAATTGTAAGTTTAGACCCTCTTCGATAATTGCAGGAAGCCTCCCGAAATTTCTCAAATTTCAGAAGAGGCCCCCATCCCCAAACTGATTTCAAAACCCTAAGCCTAAAAAAAAAAAAATTTCTCCTTACTTTAGCGGCGCCGCCAACCTAATACATGGTAGCTCTCCTACCGACAACAGCAGCGACAGCGATGCCGCTGTATCCAGCAGTGGCATTGCATGTCGCTACTCGCATCGATAGTAGGCGCCGTTGCTAGTCTGCTGTACATAGCAGTTGCGCACAGCGGTGCGAGCCGCCATATCCAACCATTTTTATTTATTTTTTATTTTTTAAAACTAATTTTGAAGATAAAATAAATTTTACAATTGCTAGATTCAAGAAAAACATAAATAAATCAACTTTTGATTTTATCAATAGGTAAATCAATTCCTCACAAACACAAAGTTGGCTCTGATACCGCTGTTGAGAATGTTATCATGCACAGCGGAATTAAAAATAATTTTAATTCCTACCAGGATTCAATTTTGTATTTAGATAGGAATTGTGATAAAAGTTATATCTTTTCGAGATCTACAAACTCCTTTGCTTTCCCTTGTTCCAATAGCCTTGATCTGCCTCCCACAGCTGTCCAATTGTCCAACCTCCAATGGAATTCCACACAGAAAACAAATTGTAGGCACCAGGATTTTCTCCTCTTGTGATAGCGAGAATTATGAGAATCTCTATAAACTGAAAACTCTAGTCACGTATTTATATAAGCCCAAACGGGCTTAAGTTTGGGCTTGGCTTAACCGATCCAATATTTAAGTAACCCATTTAATTAAATCCAATTCGCGAATTAATTAGTCTAATTAATTAATTCGGACCTATAAATAAGCAACCCAATTAATTAATTTATCCAACACTTATTAAATTAATTAATTAACAAATTACAATCTTCCAATTCTATTTTTGTGTGCCATCCATCAGGTTCCCGATCACGATACCTAACGACGTGAAATATGATTTTGATCTAATCAAAATTGATGAATTAAAATACCCTTTTAATTTATCACCAATTCGCACTCGTCGTTCCAGATTGACATCTAGTAATATGTTAGGACAATACATGTGACGGGAAATGTCAAGTGGTATGACAAAATCAAACTTGTTCGTTTACCATGAAATTATAATCCTTTCGTCATTATGATCCGAACAATTACGAGATATGAAAGTGTGTCAATCTTGATCATCGATCATGTCTTTCATTTCACTATTAAGTCTATATAAGTCGAAAACTCATTTTCATTTTCTGAGTATATTTTGGCCAAAGATTTCACTGTCGACTTAATTGAATGAAATGCAGATCATAATCTCTTACTATCTAAAAGTGATGAATCCTCTATTGGTCATTCACAACCTTTATACGATTTTTGACATACCCGGACAATGTCGTATTAGTGGCCCTTGGCAGAGCAATAGCCAACATCGTCAAAGCATGATTGTCCTCATACCAGGCACTATGACGTCAAAGGACCAATTCCACTACCAAACGTTAGAGGTTAACCACTGACACTCAGATAGTTATCCATATGGAATCTCTTAGCGAGTCTCCAATGTTTTGTTCTATAACAAAACATCCACACGTTCATTTAAGTGTTACCACACTTTAGCTTATGAGATCAGGTACTTACTTCACAAGTAAGAAACGTCACACGTGATAGTCTACCCGTAATAACGATATCCGTATCTCGTTATTACTTACGACCATGGAATATTTAAGATTCAATTATATGTAATTTGCATCTCACAATTACAACTCCTTGTGATTAATAAATTATTGAAACTTGAATCTTCGGACTCTATAAATTAACATTATTCATCAGAATATTAATTTAAATAAATAATAGATCTTACCAAAAATAAATGCATTAAACATATTAAAAGTGTTTACAACCTAAATCGATTGCATCTAGAGCATAACACTTACGATTGCCATATAGGCGGAGGCCCTCTTTAAAAACCTTCAAAGTAAAAATGAAGAATTTACTAATAAGATCTTCTAGCCCAATGAGACAACCAAGAAGGCAAGGGCTGAGGTGGATGCCTTGTTGAGGAGTTTGTGAAGCTTGCTTTTGCCTTCCCAGAAATTGAAAATCTGAAAAAGCACGTCTATTTGTCGCAAAGTGAAATGGCCCACATGACTAAACGGGTGGAGACTTTTGGTGCCCACCAGAGGCTAGCTATTAAGGCCTTAGAGAAGGCCAATAAAGAAAATGCTACTCTAAAGCAGTGGGTGGGAAAGTTGAACTCAAGAATTTTTGGCTTAACGGAAGAGGTAGAGAAGGCAAGAAGAGAAGTTAAATTTGTTGGCAGTGAAGCTGAGACTGACGGAGATATGCCTACACTGAAATCGTAGAGTGGATTGAACTGAACTCTCAAACTTTCAACGCCTCTGAGTTAAGATCTGAATTCTTGGAAGAGGGAGAGGAAAAGCTTTAAACTTCGATGGAGGGCAGCCATGTGATCGAAATTGAAGATGAAGCTATTGAAGAAGAAACCACTGAAGTGGCTCCCAATGCTATTGTACCCTTTGTGCCTCCCCTCTCCCACCTATTTAGTGATAGGGCCTTTGTAAAATTTTCATATTTATTTTATGTAAGTGGCTTAAATCCCACAATCGTAACACTTTTCTTAATGAATGAAACACATTTTTTTATTTACTATCTTTACTGCATTTTTATTTATGAATTCATTGCCTAGTAGCACTTCATTTTGTTATTTAGGACTCGTTTGTATTCGTAATTTTTATAAGTGTTGGCAGCTCGTGTGCTTTTTATTTATTTTCTTGGGCATAGGTTTGAGCGGTTCATTAATGGTGAGCTTTCTTTAAACAACTTTAGTTAAGGGTCATTTTAGGATCCAGTTCCTAGGCTTCTTTAAAAAACTTCACGAGTTAAGAGGTGGTCCATTTTAGGATCTACCTCTTCATTGAAGTGTCCACGCTTCATAGGGACGATTCATCTATTCAAAGGCTTTTTCCTTAACTTTTGTCAATGGGAGGCATTTTTTCTTTGCAGGAAAGACTTTCAGTAGTGCAAACTTTTATTTGATTTTTACAAATCATACATGAAATTCGTTTATATTTTCACTGGTAGTACTTCCATAAATGCTCTACATTCCATGGATGAGGATCTATCTTTCCATCCGTACTTTCAATTTTTTATGTTATTAGTCGAACCTCTTCCCTGATGCGATAAGGATCCTCTCAATTAAGGCCAAGGTCCCCACTCTTGGCTCTTTAGAAAATAGGAACACCCTTCGTAGCGCAAGATTATTCAAGAGAAATGACTTCTTCTTAACTTTAGAGTTGTAATACCTAGTTATCTTTTTCTGGTAAATAGCTAATTTTATATAATATTCATCCCTCATTTCTTCAAGGAAATCTATTTCACATCTTCTCAACTTGTCATTAGATATTTCGTTAAAACGTATGCGACGTGGAGACAGTAGATCACTTCAAGTGGACTCATAGTCTCAGCTCTGTAAGCCATGGAAAAAGGAGTCTCTCATGCAGCTATGCTACTAGTAGTTCTGATGGCCTATAAAACTTGAGGTAGTTTATCAACCCAAGTCTCTTTAGAAGCATCCAATTTTTTCTAGTGTGTATATTTGATGTTCTTATTGACAGCTTCTTTTTGTCCATTAGCCTTCGAATGATGCGGGAAAGAAAAATGCTTTTTAATTCCTAATTCCTTACATAATCTTTTGTCCTTCTTGTTGTCAAATTGTTGCCCATTATCAGAAACAATTGAATGGGGGATTCTGAACCGGCATATGATATTTTTCCATAAAAATTTGGAAGTATTTGCTTCAATAATTTTGGTTAGAGGTTCAGTTTCGACCCACTTTATGAAATAGTCAATAGCAACAATCGTGAAGTTGGCAATACTTTTTCCTTTAGGTGGGGGTCTTATAAGATTGATCCCCAACTTGGCGAATAGCCAGGGACTAGAAACAATACTTAGCTCCTGAGAAGGCTGCCTCTAAAATGTTGCAAAGCGTTGACACTTCTTGCAAACTGCCATACATCAGTTTTTAGTATGGGGGAATAATATCCCTATCTTAACTCCTTTTGTGCTAGAGACCATTCTCCCATATGGTTGCCACATACTTCCTCATGAATTTCTTAAAGCACATAGGTGCTTGTTCATCACCTATACATTGGAACAAGGGCAAAGAGAAACCTTGTTTGTATAACACGTCATCTTGGAAAACGAAGTGAGCGGCTTGTCTTTTGGGCTTCTGTGCTCTTCTTTATCAGATGGTGGAGCTTGGTATTTGACAAATTCTATAATTGGCTCCATCCATAGAGGAGTATCTTCGACCCACATCACCTCTTCGCCTTTAGCAGAAGAGGGTCCAGGAAAGTGCTCATAGGAACAACTGTAAGAAGTTCAAAATCTTTACTACTTGCTAGTTTTGAAAGAACATCAGTATGAACATTTTTTGAACGTGGGATTTGCACCAACTAAATTTATCAAAGGCATGACCAGTTTTAGATAGGTAGCTATGCTATTGTCTTTGGCTAAAAAATTGTCATTAACCTGGCCAACCACCAACTGAGAATCACTGCAAATGACCAACCTTTTCAATTGCATTTCTCTAGCTAATCTAAGGCCAGCTAGAAGGGCCTCATATTCTAATGCATTATGGGTGGCTTTGAAGTTGAACGTTATAGCACAATTGAGCTTGTGTTCTTTCGGACTAACCAGGACCATCCCTTCTCCAGAACCAACGTTTTTTGATGAGCCATCAACGGAAAGGCTCCATGTGGATAGTTCAGCAGGTTCCATTTCTTTTTCCATTTCTAGAATAGGTTTGAATTTTGTCACAAAATTTGCTAAGGCCTGTCTTTTAACAGAAGTTCTTCCTTTAAAGATATCATCAAATTCATTCAGTTCAACAGCCCATTTTATTAACCTTCCTAAGGCATCGGGCGTCTACAACACATTTTTATGGGTAAGTTAGTAAGTAGTATAGACCTAAAAATATGGTCTCAACTTTCGAGAAGCTGATATAAGTGAGGGAACGAGCTTGTCCATGTCTGGATAATGTCTTTGCTTCTGTGAGTTTCTTACTAACATAATATACAACCAATTGGCAGCCTTTTTCTTCCCTTGTAAGCATCGAGCTGATAGCGTCGATGGTCATATCCAAAAGGATAGTTGTAGAGGCTCTTCGACTTTGGGTTTGGGGAGGAGAAAATCTTGTCTCAAGTGCTTCTTTAGCGCTTGCAAGACCATTTTACATTCCTTTGTCTATTGAAACCTATTTGCTCCTTTCAAAATTTTAAAGAAAGGAAGACATTTATCCATTGCTTTTGAGATGAAGCAACCTAAGGCTCCCACAAGCCAAGTAAGACTCTGCACTTCCTTAGGCTTTTGAGGTGACCTCATTTCAATTAGAGCATTGATCTTCTCTGTGTTAGCCTCAATACCTCTCTGATTGACCACGTAGCCCAGAAAATTTCCCAAGGCAACTCCGAAAGCACATTTGAGGGAATTAAGCCTCATCCAATGCCTTCGAAGTATTTGAAAAGCTTTGTTGAGGTGCTTAACGTTATCTTCTATCTTCAAAATTTTCAAAAGCATGTTGTCCAGATACATATCTACTATTTTTCTAAAGAGGTTTGTAAATATCCTATTAACCAATCTTTGATACATTGCCTCTGCATTTTTCAACATAAAGGACATCACTTTGTAGCAATAGAGACCTTAGCCATTACGAAGGACATATGCTCCTCATCTGTGGGATACATTGGAATCTATTTGTAACATGAGTAGGTGTCGATGAAGCTTAGTAGTCTATGCCTAGCAGTAAAATCAACAAGTATCCATGGAAGTGGAAAGCTGTCCTTAGAGCAGGTATGGTTAAGATTGGAAAAGTCCACACATACCCTCCGTTTTCCATTATGCTTCTTCACTAGGATATGTTTGATACCCATTTTAGATAAGTTGATTATCGAATAAAACAATTGGCAATTAGCTTCTTTACTTCATCTTTCAAGGCCTCATATCTTTCTGGATTAAGGGCTCTCCTTTTCTACCGGTGAGAAGTAACATTTAGATCGATTTTCAAGTGATGGCTTCTAACCCTTGGAATAGTGCCAACCATGTACTCATGTTTCCACGCGAAGACATCTAAGTTATCACGCAAGAAACATTTCAACTTTTTTTGGCTGTTGCTGGCGGGTTTTTTCCAACCTACAAGTAGGGCTGGGCAAAACCCAACCCAACCCGCTCAACCCGATCAACCCAAACCAACCCGATCGGTTTGGGTTGGTTTTTTAAGTTCAATTGGGTTGGGCTGAAAAAATATATTTGAGGTTGGGTTGGGTCGGGTTTCGGGTTATGATTTAAAACCCAACCCAACCTGATGAATTAAAAAAAATAATATCTAAGATGAAAAAAAACCTAAATAAACACAATAGTAAATATATGAAAATGACTTATAATTTATAAACGTCCATTTTTATTTTTATTTTATATATAGATCGATTCCTATGAACACAATTTGCAAATGAAATGTTATTTCGTAATAAAGTAAAAATTAAGAAGATGATGATGAAATGAATAAATTCCAAAAAATTGTAAATAATAATAATAATAATAATAATAATAATAATAATAATAATAATAATAATAATAATAATAATAATAATAATAATAATAATAATAATAATAATAATAATAATAATAATAATAATAATAATAATAATAATAATAATAATAATAATAATAATAATAATAATAATAATAATAATAATAATAATAATAATAATAATAATAATAATAATAATAATAATAATAATAATAATAATAACAATAAATACTTCATAAATTTTAAACTTATTTATACATCATTTTTCAAAAAGAATACATAGGTATTTAAAAAAAAAAACAGAGATTTTCAAGTAATTTCAAACTTTAAAAATTTATCTAAATTTAATAAAAATATAATCGAATCCAACTTTAATTGGACCGAAGCCCAAACCAACCCAAACTTGATCGGGTTGGGCTGGGTTTAAACCATTAATTGGGTTGAGTTGGGTTGACTTTAAATAAAATCGATCATGTTGGGTTGGGTTTGGGTTGAGAAAAAAATCGACCCAACCCAACCCATGCCCACCCCTACCCATAAGGACTTGGAGGGATCTCGAGAATCTACTATAAAGCTTTCCAGTTCCTCAATCGAAGCTGTTTGTGGTTCCTTTTCAATCATGCAGGGATCCAGTTTATCAAAATTAGTTGCTTTTTCAGCAGCTCTTCCTTCTTCAGGGGTTGATGTACTTCAAAAGTAGCATTTTTTAGAGGCGTCTAACATCTCGACATCGTCCCCTTGTTTAGGGTTGCCCTTTGTTCAGGTCGTCATTTTCGTCAATGTCCATTAAAATGACACTAACATCCCTTGGTTCAGCTTTTCTAAGAGAGTTGGAGTAGCATTTCCTAGCACTTCTCTGGTCACTACTGACTTTGGCGATACCATTCTCTATAGTGAACTTTATGCACAAGTAGTGGATGAATGTAATAGCCTATAGTTCCTTTAGGGTAGGTTTCCTAAGCACTCCATGATAGGTAAAGTTCACTTTTTCATAAGCCAAAGTAAGCCCTACACTTAATGTTGTTGTAGCGAATGCTTGTCCTGGATTGAGGAAGGCCCACTATTTGACCTAGTGGTCCATCAAATGGGAGGTGAGACCTCTCCTCCTTTACATTTGTGGAGATAGAAGTTCTCATTTGCCCTTTTTCGATGATCTTTCAATTCTTCATTGATAATCTTGGGCCTTAGCATTCCCAGTAAGGCATCATAACTGACATGGTCATTGTTTTGTACATCTATCCAGAAGAGAAAGTTTATATCCAACCCTCCTCTTAGGGTTGTTACTGTCCTCCTATCCATGACTTGATGCAGTTGGTCATCTCATTAGTAAAACGAGACAGGATATTCTTCAATGACTCTCCTTGTTGCTACCCTATGTCCTGAAGGCACTGTATTGGTCTTTAGCCCTCTTTACTTGTAACGAAGCGTTAAAGAAAAGCCTTCTTAAATTCTAGTCAACTTCAAATGCATCCCTTTGGGAGCCTGGTATACCACACTTCAGCCATTCCACTTAGGGTTAAGTGGAAGGCCCTGTACTTCATGGGGGCAGCTTCTGTCAAGCTCATATGAGTTTTGAAGCCATTGAATGGTTTGTAGGATCACCTCTTCCATCGTATTTGGAGAGTTTGGAGGGCATGAAGTGATTTAGGATAGAGGCATTCCTAATACCTTGTGAAAGTGGGAGATTGTCACCATTGTCATCAAGATCATAGGACCTTGTGGTTCGTTGGAATCTTCATCTTCTCTGACTTATGTTTCTTGAGGTGGTTGAGATAGTCCTGCTTGATTCCTTGCCTCTTCTACTATCTTCTCATACCTATTTCTAGGTGGAATATTTCGAATTGAAGTGGTCTCTGTTGCCTATTTCTAGGTGCAGAGGGAGGTTGAGCCTACCTATTCATAGGCTACCCTAGGCTTAGCCTATCAAAAACACTTACTGGCCTTTGAGAAGTGTCTTCCAGATCATAGTTTAGGGGAAAATTGAATGGGACCTCGTGAGGTTGATTAGTAACATGGTAGATGTATCCACTTTAACTTCCCTTTCCACAAGAGCTTTATCCCTATACTGTCATTTGACTTTGTACCTCATCTTCATTATGGTAGTATTTTCCTTATGAAGGGTCGAAGAATGCATTTCCTTGAGCTACATAAGGAGGAACCGGGTATCCTCCCTAGCCTTGCATGCTTCTTAGCAGCTCCTGCATAGTAAGGATTTGTTAGGTTATGTTTCTCATATTTGTATCCATATTAGCTACTTTCTTGGTAAGTCTAGTAGCTATCCTAGACCCACCTCTTGATCCACTTCTTTGTTGCTACCGATGAAATCGATAGCAAGTTGCTGAAGCATTGGCGAGGGTTCTCCTTCTTTAGGGTATTCCCTGGCTCTCCGAGGTGCTGACTCTTTATTGGTGGAACTCATGGCAGTGTTTCTAAATAAGTTGATTCCTTGGTATTGTGATTTTCCTTTATCTAAGGAATTTATAGGGGCGCTTTCAAAGGAAAGATTCAACTTGGGAGTACTTGGTGATTTTTTCTTCAAGAACACCTCATTTTCTTCAAATGCAAGAAATCTTCCAAAGAAAAGTTGTTGGCTTTTTTCCCACAAGATTCTTGTGGTTGAATGTATGGTATTCCACAGATGGCGTCAATCTATTAACCCCTTTTTTGTAATGGCAACGTAAACAACCCATATCGGACCCACTCGTGTCTACAAAAGCAAATTTTAACACGTTTTGACTGGAGATACAGTTAGAGAATCACGACGATAATGGACGTGGGATATGCTCTACGACATGAGATGAAAACGTTCAGACACTGATAATGAGAACAAGAATGATCACAAACAAAATGACCAATCACAAACAACTCCATCAAAAATATAAGCAATTACAATCTCAAGCACATAAAGCAGAAGATTGTAATTTCACGTATATGAAGTTTACATATAATTTTTACCCTTATTTAAAATGTTCCAAGGCTGTTATTTATAGTGTTCTAACCGACGTGGTGGCTGTTGGATCAGAACCACGTGACTTCATCTTATTAACTGAAGTCCCACATCACTTTGCCATACATTAAATACATTGACAAGTGGTCAGTCACCCTACACTCTAAGCAAGCATTGCTGACACTTATTAACACAAACGTTACATCAAATCATCAATCATTCTTACAAATACTCTGTAGATCCGCTTTAAAGGTAGCTCACGCTTCTACTTAAAGAGACGACTTCAGATGGACAAAGGTTCGACCAGATGAAAGAGTGTTTCGACAAAGAACTTTTTCCTTTTCCTTATTTTGACCCTGTCGACTGTTAGATGTATTGTCTCCGCTTGGCTTCCCCTAGGACTCCACGTGGCTTTCACAGGAAGCTTTGGATATAAGGCGTAACAAGAATAATCTTATTGTGATAAATCAAATTATTTTCATTGATCAGAAATGAAATTTGTCCTATTTCATTTTGTAATATCACATGAATAACGGTTCCTTGCTCACTACTAACTAAACCAATTGAACCCGGTTTCTTTTGCGNTTTGGCAGTCGTCACTCTCCTCCCTGTTGGCGGAACCCTACTGGCACTCGCCGGATTGACACTTGTTGGAAGCCTTATTGGCCTTGCTGTCACTACTCCTCTTTTCATCATCTTCAGCCCGGTTCTCGTCCCGGCCGCCATTCTTGTTGGCCTTGCAGTCACTGCTTTTCTTACTTCCGGTGCCTTCGGGCTAACTGGGCTGTCATCGCTTTCTTGGGTTGTGAATTTCTTGAGGCAGGTTAGTGGGTCCATGCTGGATCTAGCGAAGAGCCGGATGGGGGATGCGGCCATACAAGTTGGGCAGAAAACAAAGGAGACTGGGCAGACGATACAGCAGAAAGCACCAGAAGGGAAAGAAAGTACCGGTGGTAGAACTTGAAGATGGATGATATAGTACAGAATTTAAGATCCAGTTTCCATTGCTGAAATAATGCAGTTTCTGCTGTTATAAGTTTCTTGTTTGTTTGTGTATGTGAACTGTGTGTTTTTGATTTGGTGATTGCTTTCTGTGGAACGTAGTAGAGAAACATATGAAACATGCAAGTTGTGGTTTAAGCTCATTTGTGCAATTACTTGATGTTTTTCTTCCTAATTACATTTGCAAATTCAAGTAGAGTTAAATGGTTGGATATATCCAGAGAAACTCAAAAAACAAAATCACGATGTCACTAGGTATTTCTCCGTTTCTAGATGACACTTGAAATATGGATGGTTCAGCTGAGGGGAATTTTTTTTTTTAAACGATGAGGACGGCAGATGCAATTTGCCTTAACTTCTAACTGGGTTGAACTAATCGTACGTGGGATTGTACAATTACAGCCCCACGTCGAGGTTGGGTTCCCCTCATGTGAGGGGGCTGTAACCCTTTCCCCTGTATAGCGAGGATGGTTCTAATTTTAATCTCAACTATTTTAGGTCCACTATAGTCCACTGACCAACCAACCCACACAATTTTGCACTTCTAATTGCAACAATTTACATAGCTATAAGTTCAATAGTTTCATTAAATGAATCGTGTGAATTTATATTTAAATAAATTTATTATTTGATGTCATATAGTTGCCATTTAAATAATAATGTTATCTAGCATTAATAGTGTCGAATATCAATTTAG
>NW_019250097.1:0-1317 GCF_002742605.1 Olea europaea var. sylvestris
TTGTGATGTAGATCGAATCTACAAACACAAAATACTAACGGATTGAACTCAAGAAACAAACATTTTCTTATTTCATGAACAACTAAAAAACCCTAGAAGACGTTTCAAAGTCTTAAATACGAAAAGAACAAATAACCTACTAGGTCAACAGTCCCTTAATAGGTTGGGCTACAAAGCGAGAATAATAAATACTAAAAATAATATACTAAAAAAACTTTAACTTCCATTTTGACTTAGTAAATGAATTTAAAAGGCTAAAATCCATCATATATTACAGCAAAATTGTGAGTTCATCCAAAATTATCGCAAGCTTTCCGGAATGGGGTTATGGGCCCAAAACGAACACCGCATGCAAAAGTTACGCCAATTTCTTCGAACACCGACCATCTAAGCGTTCCATATATGCAAATGCCTGTTCATTCACATGAACCTCATCATTTTGTGGACTGAAATTATTTTTATGTTAGAGTATCTCTAGATACTATCATTAACACCATAATTACCTCTGATTGGAAAGTATTAACTTTTATCCGGAAAACCAATGAAGATTCATATTCCTTTTGTAAAATTATGGTTCTTGACTGGTCTCACCAACAATTGTGTTGAATAAAAATAACATATGCTCTAGAAACCTAAAAATTAAATATGCACCTTCCATGGTTTAAAAATTACTTTTTGGTGGTGTACCTTAAGATGAGCCTTTTCGAGGAGCACATCTCTTTTGATTTAAACTGAATTGAACCTCATTATAAAAGATCCAGAGATAACCAACCTCTGTAAACCTACGACTTCCAAAATTTTGTTTTTGACTAATATGGGTCCACTTGCAGAAAGTGTTTTAAGAATTTTCTATCATTCTTTTCCTTTTTTGTTAATTTTGTATAGTCTCTGTTTCTCTGCTTTTGGTAAACTCAAGGAAAGGTATTGGTTGATGCTCGACATATAATTGATGTGAATATGATGGTTTTGGGTTGGGAGTAAAATTACAGACCGTTAAAATCTGTTTGTTTCAATGAAAACTGGCATGTTTGTATGGGGGGTGGGGGGAGAACATGGGAGAAATTCTTGATGGAATTTTCTATATTTATTAAGATTTTACCTCAAAATTTTCTTTTGCCCCATTTTGGTGAAGGATCTGTCGCAAAGCACATTATTAGCATGGTGCAATAAGGATTGTATACATAATACGTGTTGGTTCTGAAAGAACAGAAAATATACATGGAAGAGCTAGCCATTATGTAATGACACTGTTGCAAAAATATTATGTATTTCATTAACTTTTTTTTGTATATTTTTTTATTATATCTTATTTCATGC
>NW_019250098.1:0-1317 GCF_002742605.1 Olea europaea var. sylvestris
TTCCGATCAACGTGTCAAATTTTAGCCCATTCCGACACCGTCGCGAAAAATGACGAAATTACACCAGGCACGATTTTTTTTCCCAACAACAGCCAAATTTCAGCCCATTCCGACACCGTCGCAAAAAAAGACGAAATTGCCCCCGGCACGATTTTTGTTTCCGATCAACCCGTCAAATTTTAGACCGTTCCGACATCGTCGTGAAAAAAGACGAAATTGCCCTCGGCGCGATTTTTGCTTCCGATCAACAGCCAAATTTCAGCCCATTCCGACACCGTCGCAAAAAAAGACGAAATTGCCCCCGGCACGATTTTTGTTTCCGATCAACCTGTCAAATTTCAGCCCATTCCGACACCGTCGCGACAAATGACGAAATTACTCCCGGCGCGATTTTTGTTTCCGATCAACCAGTCAAATTTCAGCCCATTCCGATGCCGTCACGAAAAAAGATGAAATTGCCCCCAGCGCGATTTTTGTTTCCGATCAACCAGCCAAATTTCAGCCCATTCCGACACTGTCGCGAAAAATGACGAAATTGCCCTGGGCGTGATTTTTGTTTCCGATCAACCTGTCAAATTTTAACCCATTCTGACTCCGTAGTGAAAAATCTCTAAATTGCCCCTGGGTGGTTTTTGTTTCCGATCAACCGGTCAAATTTTGCCCCATTCCGACACCGTCGCGAAAAATGACGAAATTGCACCTGGCACGATTTTTGTTTCCGATGAACCTGTCAAATTTTAGCCCATTCCGACACCGTCGCGAAAAAAGACGAAATTGCCCCTGGCGCGATTTTTGCTTCCAATCAACAAGCCAAATTTCAGCCCATTCCGACACCGTCGCGAAAAATGAAGAAATTGCCATTGGCGCGATTTTTGTTTCCGATCAGCCTGTTAAATTTCAGCCCATTCCGACACTGTCGTGAAAAATGACGAAATTACCCCCGACTCGATTTTTGTTTCCGATCAACAGCCAAATTTCAGCCCATTCCGACATCGTCGCGAAAAATGACGAAATTACCCTTGGCGCGATTTTTGTTTCCGATCAACCTGTCAAATTTCAGCCCATTCCGACACCGTCGCGACAAATGACGAAATTACTCCCAGCGCGATTTTTGTTTCCGATCAACCAGTCAAATTTCAGCCCATTCCGATGCCGTCGCGAAAAAAGATGAAATTGCCCCCGGCGCGATTTTTGTTTCCGATCAACCAGCCAAATTTCAGCCTATTCCGACACCGTCGCGAAAAATGACGAAATTGCCCCCGACGCGATTTTTGTTTTCGATCAACAGCCAAATTTCAGCCCATTCCGACACCGTCG
>NW_019250099.1:0-1317 GCF_002742605.1 Olea europaea var. sylvestris
GGGGCAATTTCGTCATTTTTCGCGATGGTGTCGGAATCGGCTAAAATTTGACAAATTGATCGGAAACAAAAATCGCGCCGGGGTCAATTTCGTCATTTTTCGTGACGGTGATGAAATGGGCTCAAATTCGACTGATTGATCGGAAACAAAAATCGCGCTGGGGGCAATTTCGTCATTTTTCGCGACGGTGTCGGAATCGGCTAAAATTTGACAAATTGATGGGAAACAAAAATCGTTCCGGGGGCAATTTCGTCATTTTTTGTGATGGTGTCGGAATGGGCTCAAATTTGACTGATTGATCGGAAACAAAAGTCGCGCCGGGGGCAATTTCGTTATTTTTCGCGACGGTGTCGGAATCGGCTAAAATTTGACAAATTTATCGGAAACAAAAATCGCGCCAGGGGCAATTTCGTCATTTTTCGCGAAGGTGTCGGAATGGGCCCAAATTTGATTGATTGATCGGAAATAAAAATCGCGCCGTGGGCAATTTCGTCATTTTTCGCGATTGTGTCGGAATGGGCCCAAATTTGACACATTTATCGAAAACAAAAATCGCGCCGGGGGCAATTTCGTCATTTTTCGCGACGGTGTCGGAATGGGCCCAAATTTAACTGATTGATCGGAAACAAAAGTCACGCCGGGGGCAATTTTGTCATTTTTCGCAACGGTGTCGGAATCGTCTAAAATTTGACAGATTAATCGGAAACAAAAATCGTGCCGGGGGCAATTTCGTCCTTTTTCGCGACGGTGTCGGAATCGCCTAAAATTTGACAGATTTATCGGAAACAAAAATCGTGCCGGGGGCAATTTCGTCCTTTTTCGCGACGGTGTCGGAATCGCCTAAAATTTGACAGATTTATCGGAAACAAAAATCGTGCCGGGGGCAATTTCGTCCTTTTTCGCGACGGTGTCGGAATCGCCTAAAATTTGACAGATTTATCGGAAACAAAAATCGTGCCGGGGGCAATTTCGTCCTTTTTCGCGACGGTGTCGGAATCGCCTAAAATTTGACAGATTTATCGGAAACAAAAATCGTGCCGGGGGCAATTTCGTCCTTTTTCGCGACGGTGTCGGAATGGGCCCAACTTTGACTGATTGATCGGAAACAAAAATCGCGCCGGGGGCAATTTCGTCATTTTTCGTGATGGTGTCGGAATGGTCTCAAATTTGACTGATTGATCGGAAACAAAAATTGCGCCGGAGGCAATTTCGTCATTTTTCGCGACGGTGTCGTAATCGGCTAAAATTTGACAAATTTATCGGAAACAAAAATCGTGCCGGGGGCAATTTCGTCATTTTTCGCGACGGTGTCGGAAT
>NW_019250100.1:0-1317 GCF_002742605.1 Olea europaea var. sylvestris
TTTTCGCGACGGTGTCGGAATGGGCTGAAATTTGGCAGGTTGATTGGAAACAAAAATCGCGCGGGGGCAATTTCGTCATTTTTTGCTACGGTGTCGAAATGGGCTAAAACTTGACAGGTTGATCGGAAACAAAAATCGCGCTCGGGGCAATTTCGTCATTTTTCGCGACGGTATCGGAATGGGCTGAAATTTGGCAGGTTGATTGGAAACAAAAATCGTGTCGGGGGAAATTTCGTCATTTTTCGCGACGGTGTCGGAATGGGCTGAAATTTGGCAGGTTGATTGGAAACAAAAATCGTGTCGGGGGAAATTTCGTCATTTTTCGCGACGGTGTCGGAATGGGCTGAAATTTGGCAGGTTGATTGGAAACAAAAATCGTGTCGGGGGAAATTTCGTCATTTTTCGCGACGGTGTCGGAATGGGCTGAAATTTGGCAGGTTGATTGGAAACAAAAATCGTGTCGGGGGAAATTTCGTCATTTTTCGCGACGGTGTCGGAATGGGCTGAAATTTGGCAGGTTGATTGGAAACAAAAATCGTGTCGGGGGAAATTTCGTCATTTTTCGCGACGGTGTCGGAATGGGCTGAAATTTGGCAGGTTGATTGGAAACAAAAATCGTGTCGGGGGAAATTTCGTCATTTTTCGCGACGGTGTCGGAATGGGCTGAAATTTGGCAGGTTGATTGGAAACAAAAATAGCAACGTCGGCAATTTCGTCATTTTTCACGACGGTGTCTAAATGGGCTGAAATTTGGCAGGTTGATTTGAAACAAAAATCGCATCGGGGGCAATTTCGTCATTTTTCGCGACGACGTCGGAATGGGCTAAAATTTGACAGGTTGATCGGAAACAAAAATCGCGCGGGAGCTATTTCGTCATTTTTCGAGACGGTGTCGGAATGGGCTGAAATTTGGCAGGTCGATTGGAAACAAAAATCGCGTGGGGGCAATTTCGTCATTTTCCGCGACGGTGTCGAAATGGGCTAAAATTTGACAGGTTGATCGGAAACAAAAATCGCGCTCGGGGTAATTTCGTCATTGTTCGCGACGGTATCGGAATGGGCTGAAATTTGACAGGTTGATTGGAATCAAAAATCGCGCCAGGGGCAATTTCTTCATTTTTCGAGACGGTGTCGGAATGGGCTAAAATTTGACGGGTTGATCGGAAACAAAAACCACGCAAGGGACAATTTCGTCATTTTTCAAACAGTATCGGAATGGGCTAAAATTTGGAAAGTTGACGGGAAACAAAAATTGCACCGTGGGAAATTTCGTCATTTTTCGCGACGTTGTCGGAATGGGCTGAAATCTGGCAGGTT
>NW_019250101.1:0-1317 GCF_002742605.1 Olea europaea var. sylvestris
AAAAAAAAAAAAAAATTCTCCCCGAAGAATCCAATTAGGACAACCACCCTAGCTCGCCGACCCTTAGATCCGCCCCTGCATGTAATTATTACAATGTGAAGACAAGTACCTTAAGAAGGGACCTAGAAAATATAACTTATTACAATCTAAAGTTATTCTCATTTATAAATGACTCAAGGTGGGCCGAAAATTTTATTACTATATGAAAATTATTACTACTCTATAGAGAGGTTGTACTATATTAAAATCATACATAGATTCTGTAAATGCTAACACTCTTCTTACCACTAAATAAACTAAATTACAGTCTTTAACAAAAATTTGTCTTAAATATTGTAGTTGATGTAGAACAGATAGATGAATGGATTAAGGAATAATTGAATCGAAAGGGAAAAAAGTAATAGTGCTGGTGTGGCGTTGGAGCTTTGGTTTAAGCCCATAATACCATTTCAGAAAGAGAACGACGAGACTTGTTGATCTCAAAGCTTTGCTGACATATAATTTTGATCGTCTGAGTTTGTTTAGGACTTGAAAATAGATTTTAAAGTTTTAGTGTTATTTTTGTTATTTAGTTTATTGTGAATTCTTTTCAATTTTAATTTGTTTAAACCAAGTTTTTACGTAAACCCTTATAAATAAAGGGTTAATTTATCATTTTTGATCATCTTTCAATTAATAAAATTCATGATTTTAGTTTTTATAATTTGGTTAATTCCAAAATTCATGTTCTTAAGATTTTTGCTTAAATTACTTGTTTTACGCTGCATCAGTAGTACGGCCATGAAAGTTTTCAAGATTAGTTTTCTTTCCTTTGCAGCTTAAAATTTTGTTTGAAAGCTATTAGAGATGAAGAAATTCCTTTTCAAATCTTCCTTGCTAATTCTTTTTTCCATATAATACATACAAGAATTAATCGCAAATTTTACTAAAAAAATTATCTGATAAAAAATGTTGTAAATATAATAATATTTATGAATGACTTTTACAACCTTGCGGCCCTAGTCATTATAATTGTTGTATTCCTTGTAAAACTAATTCTTCCTTATAGATATGAGGCTTTGGTTTAAAAAAAAAAACAAGTTTATTGATTATATATATATATAATGGAAGCAGTTCTTACAGAAAGGCAAAAAAAGAAATGAAATTTCAAGAAATTAGGAAACCTTTATTCACCTTGAAGTCAAGGATATTGTTGAAGAGTCTACTAACGTAATCAAAGACTTCTTTTTGCTTCTTCTCGGAGCCGAATGTTGGATGTACACTATTCAATACTTGCTGAGGAACCACCTCTGCAACGGTTCAACACTCTGCATTTAT
>NW_019250102.1:0-1317 GCF_002742605.1 Olea europaea var. sylvestris
GTAACCCCTATATGTGTGTGCGGGTTTATTTAAAAGTATCGATAATAGAGAAATACTTAAAAATCTACTGTTGCTGCTGCTGATGATGACGACGACGACGACGACGACGACAACAACAACAACAATAATTTAAACAAATATTTCTTTATTTAAAAATTATTTAAATTATATATATTATTTTTGGTATGTCACACCACTCCTGTCAACCCCATGTCTTCGCTTAACCTCTATATATTAATTAAATTATAATTATTTTTACAATATTTATATATATATATAATGGACAATCCTGAAAAGAAATTTAAAAAATAAGAAAAATATTTGCATTTCATTCCATTTTCATTCAAGCAGATCTAGGTCGTTATAAAATTTTCAAAAATGATGAAGTTCAACTATTAAACACTACAGTCCAAAGTCTATTTCATATTATCGTCAAAAGCAAATGATTACATCCATTTAAAAGTGGAAATACTGGTGATACTTATTGTAATGTATGAATACTCTTTAATAATCGAGTACGCAAGTCATATGATTCACATTGTATCATACTTATCTCCCAAGAAAAATTATGAGGTGCAATTACTTCATTGGAATTTCATATTTGTATATGAAATTTATTTTTTAGTACTCATTTCTATCAGTAAGACATAAATCATGATTTTTCATTCTCAGGCATATCATCATAATTGCTTATCATTTATCAATTTTGTTCGTTAATCTGGATCACTTCCATAACTTGGAAACATGAGAATTATACAGTCATGGTCGTGAGTGTGTGGTCATGGTCTTGTCACGGTTAAGATTTAGTGAATGTATGGTCATGGTTGTGTTTCTCATTGGCATGTCAATAGCCCGTTATTCTTCACTATGAGACATTTATAGGAAAGAAAGGACATACTGAACATTAACTTGAAATATATATCATGAACATAATTTCATTTGCAATAAACTTCAATAAGTAATTCATGAAAAAAATATAGAGATTCATTAAAAAATATCAACTTTTATACTTTTGGCAGAAAAACTTTTCTATTAAATTTGTTCATAAAATTTAAATACACTCACGTGATCTTCGTGTGATTGGATACATGTATATTTGAAAATATTTTACTATAACTAAATATTACCCAAAAGTACCAAAAATAAATAAAGAAAACAAAATATGCACACAAGGTATGTACCTTTTGTGTACTTGGTATTCACTTAGTGCATATCAACAATATATTATAATTATTTATTATCTCTTCGATACCTTAGTTAATGTTAGATGTGGGATCTCTGCTTCCAAATATATGAAAAGAAAATGTGTGTGTGTGT
>NW_019250103.1:0-1317 GCF_002742605.1 Olea europaea var. sylvestris
TTCCATTATCCACATATTATGATAGTACGTACTTTTCTTATACCATGGTTCTGAAATGAATAATTTTTTCGTCTTTTTTTTTTCTTTCTTTTTTTTTTTAATCTAGGAATTTGGAAGTTCCAAAGATCTGGCCAATGTCCCATGATATAGTCCGGTATAAGAATATCATCAACAACAACATATTAGATGGTGATTCAAGTGGTTGCATTGTAGAATGCAGAAGTTATGTTGAAAATTCCAAAGTGAACGAGAGTTTGTTGTTGATGAAATTTTACTCTTTATCAACCAGTGTTGTGCACCATTTGCTATCTGACCAAGACTGCAGAGAACTTGATCTCCCATTTGAAGTTACAGATGAGGAGCGTGAAATAATTTTATTTCCTAGAAGCAGCTTTGTATTAGGTCGATCGGGGACGGGGAAAACAACTATTTTGACTATGAAGCTTTACCGGAAGATAGAGCAGCACCGCCTTGCTTTAAATGGTATCAGTTCGGCTGAGAGTTGTTTGTCCAAGAGCAATAGAGCTGATGAAGGTACATGTATGAGTGAATATAAGGACAATGTCTTGCACCAGCTTTTCGTCACTGTCAGTCCAAAGCTCTGTTATGCAATCAAACAGCATGTGTCTCGGCTGAAAAGGTGAGCATCAGTAGCCAACTGTTTTATATTTTACTTCACTTCCTCGAAGGAACCACTCAATTCATGGCAAACACAAAATGAATAAAGCATCCATTTGTAATGTGATGTGTTACTAAAACGTCTTTTTGTTCTGTTTTCCACTATCACTCTTATCATTGTTTTGGTGTGCTTATTTTCAACTCCAAATTAACAATTAATTTAACTTTACATTTCATGGGACCCACAACTTTTGAACCATACATTTCATCAACTTTTATGTTGAAAGTAGGGTCCATGGATTTGATCTTATTTAATTTTGCTTTTGCTTATCGTGTGCAAGTTTAAACACTTTCCTGCATATAAAATTAATTCATTCTTCTACCTCGGTACAAAATATTTTCACTCTGTTAAGCCAATCGCCTTTGGTGTTCTGATTCATGGTAAGACCCTTTAGATTGATAGGAAACCTTGTGAGTCGGACCGTGGTTCTCAGCGTCGAAAACACAAAAATTGATCTTTGGCATATTGTGAAACCAGTGGTTGTCATTGTAAGATAATGTAATAAGCTAACGATTGTTAAGGTAAAAAATAAATTAGAAAGGACTTCTGAATTTTATTATAGGTGCTAGTTACTCCTTTCATTTCATGTAAGCTTTAGAATACTTGGAAGACAAATATATCATACTAGCAATATTTTG
>NW_019250104.1:0-1317 GCF_002742605.1 Olea europaea var. sylvestris
CATGCTTTTTGGAATAGAAAGAAACATATTATTTCTCTTCCCAATGCTTATGATTTTTATGAGTTTACGATTCCTGTAAAATCCCTTCAAATGAATAAAGAATTGCAAGATCATTATTTTAAGAAAATCAGTGATGTACTGGAAAAAAGACTTATCTACCCAAGTAAATAAACATGGAGTTGCTCTGCATTCTATTTCAATAATTCTGAGAAAAACGAACGAGAAACTCCACGACTCATTATCAATTATAAGCCTTTAACAAAGCATTTCAATGGATTATATATCCATTACCTCAAAAGGAAGATCTGTTAAAGAGATTTACTCAAAGTTATCATCTTTTCCAAATTTGACATAAAATTTAGTTTTTGGCAGATTTAGATCAAAGAAGAAGATAACACAACTGCTTTCAATGTTCCATTTAGTCAATACGAATAGAATGTCATGACATTCGGTCTAAAAAACACTCCTTCTGAATTAAAAAAATTATGAATGTTAATTTTAATTCTTATCAAAACTTTATCATTGTTTCTATAGATGATGTTTGGTATATTCTGAAAATTTAAAACAACATTTTGAGCATTTTAAAACATTCATTCATGTTATTAAGAACAATGATTTTGCTATTTTAGCAAAAAAGGTTGTTCTTTGTCAAACAGGCTAAAGTTCTTAGGACATTACATACATCTAAGAACACTTACACCAATTTAAAGAAGACTTGAATTTGTCGACAAATTAAATTTGCAACACTTTTTAGTCTGTATCAATTATGTGGCTGATTTTGTTAAAAGTATAAGACTATTATGTGCTCCTCTTTTTTAAAAGTTTCAAAAATGTCCACTACCCTAGAGTCATGAACACAGTCTAACTATTCAAAATGTAAAAGATGCTGTCAAAAGTATTCCACATCTTTCAATTATAGACCCTTTTGCCTCCATGATTGTCAAGACAGATGTGTCAAACATAGGGTATGATGAGGTATTAAAGTAGATTTCAAACAGTTTAATCAAGAACAATCGGTTAGATTCCATTTAGGAGTTTTCAACAGGTCCTAAAAAATATATATTCAAATATCAAGAAAGAAATTTTATCAATAGTTTTATGTATTTCAACATTTCAAGATAATTTAATTAATAAAAAATTCATTTTGAAAACTGATTGCAAAGTCTCAAAAGATGTTTTACAAAAAGATGTCAAAAATCTTATTACAAAACAAATATTTGCAAGATGGCAGGTCATTTTATCATGTTTTGATTTTGAAATCCATATATATAAGGAAAATCAAACGTTTTTATAAATTTCCTTACAAGAAAATTCATA
>NW_019250105.1:0-1317 GCF_002742605.1 Olea europaea var. sylvestris
TCGAAAACAAAAATCGCGTCTGGGGCAATTTCGTCATTTTTCGCGACGGTGTGGGAATCGGCTAATATTTGACTGATTGATGGAAAACAAAAATCGCGCCGGGGACAATTTCGTCATTTTTCGCGACGGGGTCGGAATGGGCTCTAATTTGACTGACTGATCGGAAACAAAAATCGCGCCGGGGGCAATTTCGTCATTTTTCGCGACGGTGGCGGAATCGGCTAAAATTTGACTGATTGAGGGGAAACAAAAATCGCGCCAGGGCAATTTCGTCATTTTTTGCGACGGTGTCAAAATAGGAAATTTGACAGGTTGATCGGAAACAAAAACCGCGCCAGGGGCAATTTCGTCATTTTTTGCGACGGTGTCAAAATAGGAAATTTGACAGGTTGATCGGAAACAACAACCGCGCCATGGGCAATTACGTCATTTTTCGCGACAGTGTCGGAATGGACTCAAATTTGACAGGTTGATCGGAAATAAAAACACCGCTAGGGTAAATTTCGACATTTTTCGCGACGGTGCCGGAATGTGCAAAAATTTGGCAAGTTGATGGGAAACAAAAATTGCGCCGGGGGCAATTTCTTAATTTTTCGCGACGGTGTCGGGATGGGTTAAAATTTGGCTGGTTGATGGGAAGCAAAAAATGCGCCGGGGGCAATTTCGTCATTTTTCGCGACGGTGCCGGAATGGGTTGAAATTTGACAGGTTGATCGGAAATAAAAATCTCGCCGGGGGCAATTTCGTCATTTCTGCGACGGTGTCGGAATGGGCTCAAATTTGACGGATTGATCGGAAACAAAAAATCGCGCCATGGGCAATTTCGTCATTTTTTGCGACGGTGTCGGAATCGGCTAAAATTTGACGGATTGAGGGGAAACAAAAATCGCGCCAGGGCAATTTCGTTATTTTTCGCGACGGTGTCGGAATCGGCTAAAATTTGACTGATTGATGGGAAACAAAAATCGCGCCGGGGGCAATTTCGTCATTTTTCGCGACTGTGTCGAAATGGGCTGAAATTTTGCAGGTTAACTTGAAACAAAAACCGCGCCGTGGGTAATTTCGTCATTTTTCGCGACGGTGTCGGATTGGGCTTAAATTTGGCTGGTTGACTGGAAGCAAAAATCGCGCCGGGGGCAATTTCGTCATTTTTCGAGACGGTCTCGGAATGGGCTGAAATTTGACTGGTTGATTGGAAACAAAAACCGCGCTAGGGGCAATTTCGTCATTTTTAGCGACTGTGTCGGAATGGGCTCAAATTTGACAGGTTGATTGGAAATAAAATCCGCGCCGGGGGCAATTTCGTAATTTTTCGCG
>NW_019250106.1:0-1317 GCF_002742605.1 Olea europaea var. sylvestris
TTCGTCATTTTTGGTGACGGTGTTGGAATGGGCTAAAATTTGACAGGTTGATCGGAAACAAAAATCGCGCAAGGGGCAATTTCTTTATTTTTCGCGACGGTGTCAGAATCGGCTAAAATTTGATAGATTAATCGGAAACAAAAATCGCGTCGGGGGCAATTTCGTCATTTTTCGCAACGGTGTTGGAATCGGGAAAAATTTGACAGGTTGATCGTAAACAAAAATCGCGCCGGGGGAAATTTCGTCATTTTTCGCGAAGGTGTCGGAATGTGCTAAAATTTGATAGATTAATCGGAAACAAAAATCGCGTCGGGGGCAATTTCGTCATTTTTCGCGACGGTGTTGGAATCGGCAAAAATTTGACACGTTGATCGTAAACAAAAATCGCGCCGGGGGAAATTTCGTCATTTTTCGCGAAGGTGTCGGAATGTGCTAAAATTTGATAGGTTGATCGGATACAATAATCGCGCAGGGGGCAATTTCGTCATTTTTTGCGACGGTGTCGGAATGGGCTAAAATTTGACTGATTGATCGGAAACAAAAATCGCGCCGGGGGCATTTTCGACATTTTTCATGACGGTGGTGGAATGGGCTAAAATTTGACGGGTTGATCGGAAACAAAAATCGCGCAAGGGGCAATTTCGTCATTTTTCGAGACGGTGTCGGAATGGGCTAAAATTTGACAGGTTGATCGGAAACAATAATCACCCAGGGAGTAATTTCGTCATTTTTTGCGACTGTGTCAGAATGGGCTAAAATTTGACTGATTGATCGGAAACAAAATCGCGCCGGGGGCAATTTCGTCATTTTTCGGGACGGTGTTGGAATGGGCTAAAATTTGACAGGTTGATCGGAAACAAAAATCACGCAAGGGGCAATTTCGTCATTTTTGGCGCCGTGGTCGGAATGGGCAAAAATTTGACGAATTGATGGTAACAAAAATCGTGCGGGGGGGCAATTTCGTCATTTTTCACGACGGTGTGGGAATGTGCAAAAATTTGACAGATTGATCGGAAACAAAAATCGCACCGGGGGCAATTTCGTCATTTTTCGCGACGGTGTCGGAATGGGCTCAAATTTGACTGATTGGTCGGAAACAAAAATCGCGCCGAGGGCAATTTAGTCATTTTTCGCGACGGTGTCGAAACGGGCTTAAATTTGATAGGTTGATCGGAAACAATAATCGCCCAGGGAGTAATTTCGTTATTTTTTGCAACGGTGTCAGAATGGGGTAAAATTTGACTGATTGATCGGAAACAAAAATCGCGCCGGGGGCAATTTCGTCATTTTTCGGGACGGTGTCGGAATGGGCTCAAA
>NW_019250107.1:0-7974 GCF_002742605.1 Olea europaea var. sylvestris
CCACTTGTTTTCTTTTTAACCCACAAATTCATTGCTTCAGTTGCCTCATCAGCCTTCAGAACCAGAGGGCTGCTACTGTGACAAGGCGCCTATTTGGTGCGTCCCTATTATGATTCAACGCTACATTAATATGCAAATGAAAAGGCTATTTGTATTGCTTCTACTGCATAAGGAAAGGACACAATAAGAAAGATTATGATAAGTTGTAGGATAAAGGTAATTTAGTTGCAAATCATAGGGGCCAATCATGCAATTCGGACGAGACTAATGCTATCAAGGGTTTTTCGGATGGTGGTGATATGATGTTAATCGTGGTATCTGACGTGGAGTCGAAACCTGACAATGAGTGGATTCTCGATCAGGCATGTTCGCATCATATGTGTTTCAATCAGAATTTTTTCAGACATAAGAAGCTATCAAGCAAGGTGGAGTTGTGATGGAAAACAACCAGTCTTGCCGTGTTGTTGAAATCGGTCAAGTCAGATTAAGATTGCAGGATAGGACGGTCAGAATAATTGATCAGGTTTGACATGTTCCAAACTTGAAAAAGAATCTTATCTCGCTGAGTACCCTGGATTCAAAAGGGTATAAATTCTCTAGTGGAGGTGGAGTCTTGAAGGTCCGAAGGGGTGTCCAAGTTGTACTGGAAGGACGAAAGAAGTCTCAATTGTACATCTTGCAAGGAAGCACATATCCAATTAAGAGACATTTAGACAAGTTCAGTACTGTGATAGATATTCAATTTATATAGCACCTCTTGTAACGGGTCGTGGGTCGGTTCAGAACATTGCTTAGAGGAGCGTTGGTGATTCTGATTTACCATCAGTTTTAGCGGATATATCGTGTTCAGTTGTTAGGGTTGGACTCATGAAGCGCAAGTACAGTGGTATCAGTGATGTCTGCAATGCTTTTGGGATTGTTGAAGGTTACAGTTCTGGCAAGGAGCCTTCTGATTAGGCACTTGGTGTGGTTTCTGCTATAAGGTGTGCTTCTACCCATTTGGTCAGCAGTAATTACTTGGCAGAATTTTTGGTAGAGGAAGATTTTTTTGTGATGGAGAGTTTTGGTTGTTGTTTTGAAGAGTTCGGTTAATTTGATGCAGTTGGACATATTTTTTCAGTGGAAAAATTTTGGAGCTTCATTCGTTGCACTGAAATTTGGGTCAAGGTAGAGATTGTTAGGTTTCTTACCCAGATTAAGAAAAAAATTGTTTCCTTATTTTCAAGTGGAAAATATTATTTCCTTATTTTTCACGTGATTTTATTGAAAATATGTTATTTCCATCTTTATGGTATGGTATGTACTCATAAATAGTGGTCTATTCTTTCAGTTTAGTTCAACCCAAAATTGATGTGTTGTAATTTTCTCTCTATATGTTATAATAAAATATTGTTTCCTCTGCTTAACTCTATTTGATTTCTTTACTTAAAATCTTGTTTCATCTTTGTGATCTTATTACATATTTCATACAACGTTATTAATCTCAATCTTTGCGTCGCCTTTGGGATCAACACGTTGATCAACACCAGCGAGAACACTAGATTGGTGTCGTTGGCCTTGCTGAAGACCATGTGCTTTGTCAGGAATAAAGAAATGTCGGACTGGTTACTAAAGGGTTCGTGAATTTCCATTGTTTATGAGGTTCTTGAGTGAGAGAATAAAATGCTGGTAGTAGTAGTAGTTTGATGAATGTGAATTTATTATGGTGCTTACGATCTCATTCATGTTATTTTATTGTTTGAGTGTTGAAATAATGTAATTACTCAGTTGCTTCTTTGGTACATCAATTACCATAGTATGCATGTAGTTCCAGAATCGAATTTATACCAAAAAATACTCAATGCATAAATCAAGATTTTCTCAAAACAAATCAGAAAATAAGAACACGAGAGATTTTTCGATTAAAGGCCCCAAAGGTTCAGTGATCGCTTCTAATGCTTAGTCCCCCGTTGAGCATCCATAAAGGATTAAGTTCGAATCCACTAAAAATCGGCCACAAATAGGCAAAGTACAATTTACAGAACACTCAGTTTCAGATCACAGAGAAACAACTTAATCTTCTCTTAATAGAAACTCACGTAAGAGTTTCTTTACAGATTCTCTCAAAATAACACTCAGTATTTCAGAGAAAAACTCAAGATCAGAAACGAAGGAGAGAAAACGGCACGCAGCTAGAAAACCCTCAGAATACTAAAAGCTAACCCTAAAAATCTGAGGCTTCCTATTTATATGAAAGATAAAGATCCAATGTCCACCGATTTTCCACTTGTCATTGATCCAAGAAAAATGCTCCTTTTGGCCAGAAAATGCTCAATTCAACAGCCTTGAGAAAATGGGCTCACATCACAAAATGCAGCAACACAGAAACTTACAATCTCCACCTTTGCTGTATTTTGTGCCTGCATCTATGTGGATTCTAACTTAGTCTTTTATTTCATTTGCTCTGATCACTTGTTTACAAAAAAATTGTTAGCAAGTTTCGAGATTTAATAATCTCAAACAATGTGAAAACTTACAAAGTGGTATTACCTTTATCCTAACATCAGTAGGATTGACCATAGTGGGTATATAAATCAGTTTAATACCCCCTTTATCAATTATATCTCTAATGAAATGAAATTTAACACAATGTGCTTTGACCTATCATGAAAATTTGGATTTTTAATTAAGAAAATAGTACTTTGATTATCAGAACATAACTCTACCTAACATTCTATAAGACCTAATTCATTTAACTGTCCTTTCAGCTACAGTCCCTCTTTAACAGCTTTAGTGGCAGCCATATATTCTATCTCAGTAGAGGATAAGGCAACTATTTTCTAAAGTTGTGACTTCCAGCTAATGGAAGTATTGTTTATGACATAAAAATATGCAGAAGTAGACTTTCTATTATCTAGGTTTCCAGCAAAATCTGAGTCAACATAACCTTTTAGTTTAAAACAATCTTTACTTGTTTCAAACATAAGTCTTAGATTACATGTGCCTTTCAGATATTGAATCAGGTTTTTCATGTATTTCCAATGAAACTCACCTAGATTACTCATGAATCTACTTAATACACTTACAACATATGCTATATCAGGTCTAGTACATACCATTACATATATAACTGATCCAACAACATTAGCATAGGGCACATTTACCATTTTTTAAATTGTTCTTCTGTGTTAGGTGATTGCTCAACAGATAATTTCATGCAAGCAGACAAAGGTAAACTAATAGGCTTGGCATTCTCAAGAAAAAATCTTTTGACCACTTTTTCAATGTAAGATTTCTGAGTTAAAAATATTTTTCCATAAATATTTAATCTCTTATAATTTCCATGCCTAAAATCTTTCTTGCAAGGCCCAGATCCTACCTTTCAAATTCCAATTTCAAATTTTCTTTTATGGAATTAAGAGTAACAGAATTGTGACCAGCCAACAACATATCATCAACATATAAAAGAAGGTAAAAGAATTCAGAATCATTATTCCTCTTAAAATAAAAACAAAGATCAAAGTCTGATTTCTTGAACTCTAGGCCTTGTATAAAAGAATCGCATCTCTTATACCATTGGCTAGGAGTATGTTTTAAGCCATATAGTAATTTATTTAGGAGACACACTAGATTGCCATTATTTTTTACCCCAAACCCTTTAGGCTGTGTCTTATATTTGGTTTCATCTAAAGAACCATACAAGAAGACAGTCTTTACATCAAGTTGCTCCAGTTCCATATCAAACTGGGTAACAATGGCAAGGAGAATTCTAATAGAGGTGTATTTAACTACAGGTGAGAAAATTTCAGTAAAGTCTATCCATTCTCTTTGTGTGAAGCCTTTAGCTACAAGCCTTGCCTTATATCTTTTATTAGATATATTTGAATCCCCCTTTTTAATCTTATACACTCAATTACAGTTAACTAGTTTACATTCTTCAGGTTTCTTAACCAATTCCCAAGTTTTATTTTTATACAAGGAGTTTATTTCATCTTCCATGGCTTCTATCCATTTTGATGACTCTTTTGAAGATATTGCTTTCTCATAGGAGGTGGGCTCAAGATCAGAGGGCTTAAAATATATTTCAGCAGATACATAATCTGTATATTGACATCTGGAAGGAGGTCTTATTTCCCTCCTTTCCCTATTTCTTGCAAGCTGATAATTTTGCAGCTCATGTGCTGGGCTTAATTCTTGATTATCATTCAGAATTTCAACATCTAAATTGTTATTAAGCTCTGTTTGAGGCCGCTCCACCTCAAATCAAGTCTACCTATCAATATTTTCTTTGTTCAACTCAATTTCTGTGATAATAAAATCATCATCCTTTATGTTTTCATGGGTTTTGTCACTAAGACATGGAAACTCATCCTCATTGAAAATCACAGACCTACTTATTATCACCTTATAACCTCTAGTATCCCTTAACCAAAGTCTATAGCCTTTAACTCTCCCTCCATATCCTAAGAAGACACCCTTTTTTGACCTAGGATCCAATTTTGAGTCATTATGATGTGCATATGCAGCAAAACCAAAAGTTCTGAGGTAGGAGTAGTCAGGCATAGAACCAGACCAGATCTGTTCAGGGATTCTATTATTTAAGGAACTACAGGGTCATTTATTCAATAAGTAATAGGCTGTCTTTACAACTTTCCCCCAAAATATTTTAGGCATGCTAGAACTAATCAGCATACACCTGGTCCTCTTAAGATTAGTTCTATTTAGTCTCTCAACAACCCCATTTTTCTGAGGTGTATAGGTAACAGTTTTATGTCTCAATATGCCTTGATTGCTGCAGTATTGATCAAATTCTGTACTGCAAAATTCCAGCCCATTATCAGTTCTAAGATTCTTAATCTTCTTGCTTGTTTAGTTTTCAATTAATGTACACCATTGTTTAAATATTACAAAAGTATCGGATTTTGATTTAAGCAAGAAAATCTAGGACTTCCTGGAATAATCATCTATGATTAATAGGTAATATCTATACCCAGACACTGTAGACACTGGTGCAGGACCCCACAAGTCACTGTGTATATATTCCAAAATATTTTGAGACTTGTGTATACCTACGCTAAAAGGTAACCTTACTTGTTTCTCGAAAATACAATATTCACAAAAAGTTAGTTTTTGAACATGGTCCTTTTCAAATGCCCCTTGATGAGAAAGAGATTTTAAACCCTTTTCACCAAGATGGCCAAGTCTCTTGTGCCAGAGTTCTGACTTAACAGAATGTGCAACAAGAGTCACAAGATTATTCTTTGGTTTAGGTTTGGTGTCAATAAAATAGATTCCATTAATTTTTGGGGCACTAATAATGGGCTTTTGATCTTTGATTAAAACCATTCTTGATTTCAACATAATAATTCTAATCATCAAGAACACATAGAGAGATTAAATTCCTACTTAGTGCTGGTACATATCTTGTATGTTTCAGCATTAAGTAATGGCCATATTTTAATTTCAGAAGGATATTGCCTATGCCTCTAATTTGGCATGATTCATTATTACCAAATTTTACAAAACCTTCATTAAGGTCAGAGAAGTTAGAGAACCAACCTTTATTGGGGGTCCTATGAAAATAATAACCTGAATCCAAAACCCAGTTCTGATAAGTTCTTTCAGTAACAGATACATAAGCAACCCCAATGTTGGCTCTTGCTTCTTTACAAGGGATAGCCATGGACGATGACCCAATCTCAAAATTGAGATTATTTTTCTGGTCAATGGCTTTCTTGAAGCAATCTTTGATAAAATGACCTAACTTCCTACAATAATAGCACTTTTTGTTTTTTGTCTTGGTCTTATTAAATTTCTTATCCTTTCCTTTACTATTATTGACCCATTTTCTTTTTACAAAATTTCTATCCTTGTAGTGATTAGATTGACTAAAGTTACTAACACCATTAGTTTGAGATTTCTGATTTGTAGCGGCATTTTCAACATAAAATACCTCCTTATGTTCAGATTTCAATTCTTGCTCCTTATTCAGAAGAGAGCTATGGATAATTTCAACTGTCAAGTTACTCCTACCAGATACCAAGGCATTTCTGTCCCCTAAGGCTTTTAGCAGGCCTACTACCTTTTGCTCATTTGAGATCCTTTCTTCACAATTTATAAGTTCTTGTGTGATCTTATTAAATCTATTCATGTTTTCTTCTGTATCAAGATTGTGATCAAACTTAAAACTAAAGAATTGCCCCCATAGAAAACATTTATTTGGTAGTCTTAGTTAGGTACTGTTTTTCTAAGGCTGTCCATAATTCTGCAGCAGTCTTAGTTTTTCCTACTTTTCTAATCACAGAGTCAGATAAGTGTAAGAACATAGTACTCCAAGCTAGCTCATCTTGTTCAATTTTTCTATTTTTAGGTAGGTTTTCAGGCCAATATTCATCAACAACTTTAACACATTTTAATTGTAACAGTAAGGCTTTAATTTTCTGGCGTCAGAGACTAAAGTCTCCTTTGCCATCCTAAATCTGAATATCTACTTTTGAATTCATAGCAAGCAACAATATCCAAATTGTGCTCAAGTGTGATATGTACAATAATTTGTCACGCAAGTCAATACAGTATATGTCAAACATGATGTAGAAAGATCTAACAAGAAGGATCCCAAATAGCATACAATGCAGAAATATTGTAGGGCCAAAAAATATACTTACACTAAGTAAGCAGAAGGAAAGTTCTCAACATGTATACCTTCACAAGAGCATGTACATGTGATGAGATATTTCTTAATTGAACACGAAGCCAAAAAAAAAAAAATATCACACCGTTAATATCATCCAATAGTTTTAAAAAAAACGAGAATATGAATTCAAGTTATAAAAATACACACAGTATTAAACTAATAAGAATTAAAAAATTGAAAATTCTGGTTTCTTGAATCGAAAGATCCCTGGATTCCCTCAGATTCTAGGGTTCTCTTAAGGAAACCTAGACAAAGGAAAATACAGAGTAGATCAAGTCGAACCAGACTCCTTTTCTTTTAAAAGCTACCAACAAAAATGTTGTAGGATGAAAGAAGAAAGAACTCCAAGAAGATATATAAAAATAATAACAAAGGCAACCCAAATTTTTTTTTCGAATGTTGGCAAATTTTTTTCAGATCTGCCCATTTTCTTTAGGCCAAGAGAATCCCCCTTTGAGATTCAAGTTTCAGAAATTAGGTTTTGAGAAAACTGAATTTAAGCAAAAAATTTCAAGCTCTAATACCATTGTAGTTTCAGAATCGAATTTATACCAAAAAATACTCAACGCAGAAATCAAGATTTTCTCAAAACAAATCAGAAAATACGGCCAAAGGTCCCGGAAGTTCAGCGACCACTTCTAACGCTTAGTCCCCCGTTGAGCATCCATAAATGATTAAGCTCGAATCCACTAAAAATCGGTCACAAATAGGCAAAGTACAATTTACAGAACACTCAGTTCTAGATCACAGAGAAACAACTCAATCTTCCCTTAATAGAAACTCACGTAAAAGTTTCTTTACAGATTCTCTCAAAATAACACTCAGTATTTCAGAGGAAAAATCAAGATCAGAAACAAAGAAGAGAGAACGACACTCAGCCAAAAAACCCTCAGAATACTAAAAGCTAACCCTAAAAATCTGAGGCATCCTATTTATATGAAAGATAAAGATCCAACGTCCATCGATTGGCCATTTGTCATTGATCCAAGAAAAACGCTCCTTATGGCCAAAAAACTCATTTTAGAGATATAATTTTAGCCTTCTAGATTCTTCCTTTGCAGGTCATGATAACGGGCCATTTATTTGGGCTCAATTCAATAGCCTTTAGAAAATGGGCTCACATCACAAAATGCAGCAATCCAACAACTTACAATGCAGAATGTTAAAAATGTATTGGATGATATTTTATAAATGAAATTTAATAATAGATGTCTTAGGTTGGACTTTGGACGGAAAATTTTTAATATTTGAAAATTGAAATATGAACAACTTTTGTGTGAATAGTGCTCTCCTCGTGTATA
>NW_019250107.1:7985-12749 GCF_002742605.1 Olea europaea var. sylvestris
GACGATGACCCAATCTCAAAATTGAGATTATTTTTCTGGTCAATGGCTTTCTTGAAGCAATCTTTGATAAAATGACCTAACTTCCTACAATAATAGCACTTTTTGTTTTTTGTCTTGGTCTTATTAAATTTCTTATCCTTTCCTTTACTATTATTGACCCATTTTCTTTTTACAAAATTTCTATCCTTGTAGTGATTAGGTTGACTAAAGTTACTAACACCATTAGTTTGAGATTTCTGATTTGTAGCGGCATTTTCAACATAAAATACCTCCTTATGTTCAGATTTCAATTCTTGCTCCTTATTCAGAAGAGAGCTATGGATAATTTCAACTGTCAAGTTACTCCTACCAGATACCAAGGCATTTCTGTCCCCTAAGGCTTTTAGCAGGCCTACTACCTTTTGCTCATTTGAGATCCTTTCTTCACAATTTATAAGTTCTTGTGTGATCTTATTAAATCTATTCATGTTTTCTTCTGTATCAAGATTGTGATCAAACTTAAAACTAAAGAATTGCCCCCATAGAAAACATTTATTTGGTAGTCTTAGTTAGGTACTGTTTTTCTAAGGCTGTCCATAATTCTGCAGCAGTCTTAGTTTTTCCTACTTTTCTAATCACAGAGTCAGATAAGTGTAAGAACATAGTACTCCAAGCTAGCTCATCTTGTTCAATTTTTCTATTTTTAGGTAGGTTTTCAGGCCAATATTCATCAACAGCTTTAACACATTTTAATTGTAATAGTAAGGCTTTAATTTTCTGGCGTCAGAGACTAAAGTCTCCTTTGCCATCCTAAATTTGAATATCTACTTTTGAATTCATAGCAAGCAACAATATCCAAATTGTGCTCAAGTGTGATATGTACAATAATTTGTCACGCAAGTCAATACAGTATATGTCAAACATGATGTAGAAAGATCTAACAACAAGGATCCCAAATAGCATACAATGCAGAAATATTGTAGGGCCAAAAAATATACTTACACTAAGTAAGCAGAAGGAAAGTTCTCAACATGTATACCTTCACAAGAGCATGTACATGTGATGAGATATTTCTTAATTGAACACGAAGCCAAAAAAAAAAAAAATATCACACCGTTAATATCACCCAATAGTTTTAAAAAAAAACGAGAATATGAATTCAAGTTATAAAAATACACACAGTATTAAACTAATAAGAATTAAAAAATCGAAAATTCTGGTTTCTTGAATCGAAAGATCCCTGGATTCCCTCAGATTCTAGGGTTCTCTTAAGGAAACCTAGACAAAGGAAAATATAGAGTAGATCAAGTCGAACCAGACTCCTTTTCTTTTAAAAGCTACCAACAAAAATGTTGTAGGATGAAAGAAGAAAGAACTCCAAGAAGATATATAAAAATAATAACAAAGGCAACCCAAATTTTTTTTTCGAATGTTGGCAAATTTTTTTCAGATCTGCCCATTTTCTTTAGGCCAAGAGAATCCCCCTTTGAGATTCAAGTTTCAGAAATTAGGTTTTGAGAAAACTGAATTTAAGCAAAAAATTTCAAGCTCTAATACCATTGTAGTTTCAGAATCGAATTTATACCAAAAAATACTCAACGCAGAAATCAAGATTTTCTCAAAACAAATCAGAAAATACGGCCAAAGGTCCCGGAAGTTCAGCGACCACTTCTAACGCTTAGTCCCCCGTTGAGCATCCATAAATGATTAAGCTCGAATCCACTAAAAATCGGTCACAAATAGGCAAAGTACAATTTACAGAACACTCAGTTCTAGATCACAGAGAAACAACTCAATCTTCCCTTAATAGAAACTCACGTAAAAGTTTCTTTACAGATTCTCTCAAAATAACACTCAGTATTTCAGAGGAAAAATCAAGATCAGAAACAAAGAAGAGAGAACGACACTCAGCCAAAAAACCCTCAGAATACTAAAAGCTAACCCTAAAAATCTGAGGCATCCTATTTATATGAAAGATAAAGATCCAACGTCCATCGATTGGCCATTTGTCATTGATCCAAGAAAAACGCTCCTTATGGCCAAAAAACTCGTTTTAGAGATATAATTTTAGCCTTCTAGATTCTTCCTTTGCAGGTCATGATACCGGGCCATTTATTTGGGCTCAATTCAATAGCCTTAAGAAAATGGGCTCACATCACAAAATGCAGCAATCCAACAACTTACAATGCAGAATGTTAAAAATGTATTGGATGATATTTTATAAATGAAATTTAATAATAGATGTCTTAGGTTGGACTTTGGATGGAAGAATTTTAATATTTGAAAATTGAAATATGAACAACTTTTGTGTGAATAGTGCTCTCCTCGTGTATAGGTATTACTTGAAGTTCCGAACCTTTGGAGGTTGTGATGATGGATATTGAACCTTCATTCCTAGATTTAGAGTCTCAAATGTCTATGCCAGGGATTGCTTTCAGATGAAAAACATCAATCGATCGTAAAAAGATTGAATTTGAATAAAATGGCGAAAAAGTTGAACCACTTCATTTGAATTACATTTTCAGATTTTTTAAAGTGAGAAAAATCATCCAAACAGTCAAGAATATGTCAAGGACTATCTGGTGCACGAAACACTTGTTCACTACTTCGACTGTTTTTCACGTGTTTTTGTACTTTCCTTTTGCTATATTACAGTCTACATTATAATTTATAAGTTATATTAACTTTACATAATTTTCACATCATCTCATTGAAGATGAAACAAACCAATAACACCAATTTTTTGAAAATTTTCCAACGGTAATTAACATTAATAGCTTCATGGCCATTGTCCCTTAGTTTATGCTAAGGTTAGCCTTGGTGATTTTAGTGGCTGTTGTGAATTGTATGACATCGATAAATTATCCATTAATAGAATATTTATTTGAATATGTAAATTAGAAAAACAAATCTCATTATTATTATTATTATTATTATTATTATTATTATTATTATTATTATTATTATTATTATTATTATTATTATTATTATTATATAGCTTCATGGCCATTGTCCCTTAGTTTATGCTAAGGTTAGCCTTGGTGATTTTAGTGGCTGTTGTGAATTGTATGACATCGATAAATTATCCATTAATAGAATATTTATTTGAATATGTAAATTAGAAAAACAAATCTCATTATTATTATTATTATTATTATTATTATTATTATTATTATTATTATTATTATTATTATTATTATTATTATTATTATTATTATTATCATCATCAGAACAATAAAAAACACAAAGTGAGTGGTAACTCTTAAAATAATTTTAAGTAAAACAAAGAAATTGACGAGTGGTGAGCAACTTGTCTCACTCAACAGGTGGACGCGAGCCGACTTGCATGGTGCTCGACTTGATCCATTTAACACCACTAGCCACACGTGCCCTTCATGCCCTAGTTTGTATCTTCATTCATTGTTCTTATAGTATCGAAGACGTTTCGTACTGAAATCCGCGGCATAAATTCTCTAAATATTTTATATTTCAAATGTCTCGATGGATCAGTGCCATCTGGTAAACTTTCATCGACCTCAATGTAAAAAACTGAACAGCGTCATAATCTTTATGTGAACCAAATCCACCCCATTGTCCATGATAGAGTTGCACGAATGGGGTCTCAATGTTTGAACAGCCTCCACCCGCTGCATTCTTCTCATGCTAACGTCAATCAGTTCCCTCGATCATTGCCTGCCCAAATGTTGGGCCACACCCTCGCAATGTTTAGCCATCACACCTCAGGCATAGGCCGTAGTCCTTCAAGGCTGCACCGCAACTCCTCTGAAAGCACTCAATATCTCTTGTTATCAAGTGGGGTAATCTGCAACATCAACTGATTGTTAGCTTCACTGTGACATCTCTTTTGGCGTTATGTCTCTTCCATCAAAACTTCACAAGCTGTAGCTGCCTCGATATTAGCCTAAATTACCCTCTTGACATTTGAGAAAGAGGTTTCTTGTATTTGAGCAATGGCCTTGTTGGAGTATGCCCTGTTCAAGGAGTCGAATCATTAAAAAAAATTTCATGCATTTTCCACTCGTTAGGATATATTATTTGTTGTTTAGCCTTTTCATTTGCAACAAAATGAATCTAAAACATGTCAAAAATTCTCCATGGAAGGATATACAGTATACCAATTATACGAGCAAAATAATGTACATCAAAATGCTGTGTTTCTTCATCCATCGTCTCCAGATATGAAATCAAATTCCAAACAAACATGTAAGAGGTTTAACAGTGTTGGTACATGGACCTACATATCCATTGATTGAACAGTTGCTTCAATTAACAGGAGAGGGGATTATGAATCTGCCCAATAAATAGTACCACCCCAGTCATATCTTCTCTAACAACAAACAGGAATGGATGGTCAGCCACAAAATCCAAATTGTCCTCCATTGTCAAACTCCTTTGTTTTATAACACCAGCAGTTGCAGCTGCAGCTTCCGTGCCTTCCTCGTTTACCTCGATAAATGATTTGTGGAAAATGCTCGAAACATAAAGGTTCTGACCAGTGGGAGAATCAACCATTTCAGTGAGTCCATCACCAGAAAAAGGCAATACCAATCCCAGTCCCTTGAGGACTTCAGAAGCTTCAAACCCAAAAGATATCTTGAATTTTGGAATGCTGAATGCACCAACTTTAACTTGTCGATTAGGCAGGTGATTCTCTAAGAATCCGGATTCGGAGCCAATTTTTTCTACTAGAGCTGGAAGTCCGTCTTTGGCATCCGGAAGAAACAAATATATAGAGAACTTACGCTTGTCTTCACCTTGTTTGTA
>NW_019250107.1:18933-25076 GCF_002742605.1 Olea europaea var. sylvestris
AAAAAAAAAAAAATATCACACCGTTAATATCACCCAATAGTTTTAAAAAAAAACGAGAATATGAATTCAAGTTATAAAAATACACACAGTATTAAACTAATAAGAATTAAAAAATCGAAAATTCTGGTTTCTTGAATCGAAAGATCCCTGGATTCCCTCAGATTCTAGGGTTCTCTTAAGGAAACCTAGACAAAGGAAAATATAGAGTAGATCAAGTCGAACCAGACTCCTTTTCTTTTAAAAGCTACCAACAAAAATGTTGTAGGATGAAAGAAGAAAGAACTCCAAGAAGATATATAAAAATAATAACAAAGGCAACCCAAATTTTTTTTTCGAATGTTGGCAAATTTTTTTCAGATCTGCCCATTTTCTTTAGGCCAAGAGAATCCCCCTTTGAGATTCAAGTTTCAGAAATTAGGTTTTGAGAAAACTGAATTTAAGCAAAAAATTTCAAGCTCTAATACCATTGTAGTTTCAGAATCGAATTTATACCAAAAAATACTCAACGCAGAAATCAAGATTTTCTCAAAACAAATCAGAAAATACGGCCAAAGGTCCCGGAAGTTCAGCGACCACTTCTAACGCTTAGTCCCCCGTTGAGCATCCATAAATGATTAAGCTCGAATCCACTAAAAATCGGTCACAAATAGGCAAAGTACAATTTACAGAACACTCAGTTCTAGATCACAGAGAAACAACTCAATCTTCCCTTAATAGAAACTCACGTAAAAGTTTCTTTACAGATTCTCTCAAAATAACACTCAGTATTTCAGAGGAAAAATCAAGATCAGAAACAAAGAAGAGAGAACGACACTCAGCCAAAAAACCCTCAGAATACTAAAAGCTAACCCTAAAAATCTGAGGCATCCTATTTATATGAAAGATAAAGATCCAACGTCCATCGATTGGCCATTTGTCATTGATCCAAGAAAAACGCTCCTTATGGCCAAAAAACTCATTTTAGAGATATAATTTTAGCCTTCTAGATTCTTCCTTTGCAGGTCATGATAACGGGCCATTTATTTGGGCTCAATTCAATAGCCTTTAGAAAATGGGCTCACATCACAAAATGCAGCAATCCAACAACTTACAATGCAGAATGTTAAAAATGTATTGGATGATATTTTATAAATGAAATTTAATAATAGATGTCTTAGGTTGGACTTTGGACGGAAAATTTTTAATATTTGAAAATTGAAATATGAACAACTTTTGTGTGAATAGTGCTCTCCTCGTGTATAAGTATCTATATTAAAAATAAAGGGAAATTGTACTTGAAGTTCCGAACATTTGGAGGTTGTGATGATGGATATTGAACCTTCAATTCCTAGATTTAGAGTCTCAAATGTCTATGCCAGGGATTGCTTTCAGATGAAAGACATCAATCGATCGTAAAAAGATTAAATTTGAATAAAATGACGATAAAGTTGAACCACTTCATTTTTATTACATTTTCAGATTTTTCAAAGTAAGAAAAATCATTCAAACAGTCAAGAATATGTCAAGGACTATCTGGTGCACGAAACACTTGTTCACTAATTCGACTGTTTTTCACGTGTTTTTGTACCTCCCTTTTGCTATATTACAGTCTACATTATAATTTATAAGTTATATTAACTTTACATAATTTTCACATCATGTCATTGAAGATGAAACAAACCAATAAACACCAATTTTTTAAAATGTTCCAACAGTAATTAACATTAATATCTTCATGGCCATTGTGCCTTAGTTTATGATAAGGTTAGCCTTGGTGATTTTAGTGGCCGTTGTGAATAGTATGACATCGATAAATTATCCATTAATAGAATATTTATTTGAATATGTAAATTAGAAAAAAAAAATCTCATCATCATCATCATCAGAACAATAAAAAACACAAAGTGAGTGGTAACTCTTAAAACCTAAAGCAAACCTAAGTAAAATTGCATTATTAGTTTCTGAACTATAAACATATTATAAATAATACCTAATAGAAATAACAATAGAAAGATAATAAAAATAACTAAAGTTATAATAATGCCAAGCGTAGGGGTGTTAAGTGGGAGCTGCCCGCTTGCCTTGCGCCTGAGGTGAGCAGTTGACTCGAGCGGACTCGTGAAAATATAATTTTAAGTAAAACAAAAAAATTGACGAGTGGTGAGCAACTTGTCTCACTCAACAGGTGGACGCGAGCTGACTTGCATGGTGCTCGACTCAATCCATTTAACACCACTAGCCACACGTGCCCTTCATGCCCTAGTTTGTATCTTCATTCATTGTTCTTATAATATCGAAGACGTTTCGTACTGAAATCCGCGGCATAAATTCTCTAAATATTTTATATTTCAAATGACTCGATAGATCAGTGCCATCTGGTAAACTTTCATCGACCTCAATGTAAAAAACTGAACAGCGTCATAATCTTTATGTGAACCAAATCCACCCCATTGTTCATGATAGAGTTGCACGAATGGGGTCTCAATGTTTGAACAGCCTCCACCCGCTGCATTCTTCTCATGCTAACGTCAATCAGTTCCCTCGATCATTGCCTGCCCAAATGTTGGGCCACACCCTCGCAATGTTTAGCCATCACACCTCAGGCATAGGCCGTAGTCCTTCAAGGCTGCACCTCAACTCCTCTGAAAGCACCCAATATCTCTTGTTATCAAGTGGGGTAATCTGCAACATCAACTGATTGTTAGCTTCACTGTGACATCTCTTTTGGCGTTATGTCTCTTCCATCAAAACTTCACAAGCTGTAGCTGCCTCGATATTAGCCTAAATTACCCTCTTGACATTTGAGAAAGAGGTTTCTTGTATTTGAGCAATGGCCTTGTTGGAGTATGCCCTGTTCAAGGAGTCGAATCATTAAAAAAAATTTCATGCATTTTCCACTCGTTAGGATATATTATTTGTTGTTTAGCCTTTTCATTTGCAACAAAATGAATCTAAAACATGTCAAAAATTCTCCATGGAAGGATATACAGTATACCAATTATACGAGCAAAATAATGTACATCAAAATGCTGTGTTTCTTCATCCATCGTCTCCAAATATGAAATCAAATTCCAAACAAACATGTAAGAGGTTTAACAGTGTTGGTACATGGACCTACACATCCATTGATTGAACAGTTGCTTCAATTAACAGGAGAGGGGATTATGAATCTGCCCAATAAATAGTACCACCCCAGTCATATCTTCTCTAACAACAAACAGGAATGGATGGTCAGCCACAAAATCCAAATTGTCCTCCATTGTCAAACTCCTTTGTTTTATAACACCAGCAGTTGCAGCTGCAGCTTCCGTGCCTTCCTCGTTTACCTCGATAAATGATTTGTGGAAAATGCTCGAAACATAAAGGTTTTTACCAAAAGGAGAGTCCACCATCTCAGGGAGTCCATCGCCAGAAAAAGGCAACATGACCCCTAGTCCCTTGAGGATTTCGGAAGCTTCGAACCCAAAAGATACTTTGAATTTTGGAATATGGAAGGCACCCACTTTCACTTGTTGATACGGGAGGTGATGCTCCAAGAAGCCAGATTCACAGCCAAGTTTTTCTACTAAAGCTGGCAGTCCGTCTTTTGCATCAGGAAGAAAGATATACATAGAGAATTTACGCTTGTCTTCACCTTGTTTGTATGGAAGCCCCAAAACTTTAAAACCATCAAAGGCACGTATATATTGCTTCTGTTTGCTGGTCATGAAGGGTACTTGCACTGAACTACCATTTAGGAGGAAAAATTCATCCTCTTTTGTCTTTGATGCGTCAAACTTCTCGTTCCACGCACCTTTGAAGTAAACTGCATTTGCAAAGATGAGCCTCGTTGAACCATCAACAGAGCCAGACGGAAGAATTTCTTTGATAAGGCCACTTGTTTCCTTTTCAACCCACAGATTCACCTCCTTGGTTGCCTCAACAGCCTTTAGCACCATCAAGAGTAAAAAACAAAATAATCAGAATATTTACTCTTCAAAAAAATTCGGGAAAGTAAGAACTAGTAGATTACTAGATTTTAGCATACGCTCATGTACCGTACCCATTTTCACAAAGCCAGGAAAGATTTTGAATGATGTTGATAGTACTTTAAGATTGCAAAACAAGTTGCTTCATAAAAGTAAAGATGATCTACTCAATTAGTAGTTATGTCATTCTCGAAAGTCGATCTTGGTAACTGGTACGTCAATGATATACTTCATTTATTAATTTATTGCAATACTACAGACATTTCATGCTATGTTTCCTGAACTATAAAAAGTTTGGGAACACAATTCAGGGGATGAATTCAATTCGTACATGTAACAACCTTCCCCACCCAATCCCATGTCCCCTCTTAAAAGACTCTGAAAAGAAGAATAATATGAAAAAAGAGAACAAGAATATAAAAGAGTAACACTTAGATCAACCAAAGTAGGGGAGTCCACAATACAGTCAGAAACAAGGACTTCTAGTTCATCAATACAAATCTAGTGCTGAATCGCTATGAACCATCCGAAGGTAGTGCTGAACTAAGATGGTACTAGCTGCTTGATAGGATCGGCCAAGTGCAGGATGGAACATCTAACCTAATGACCAACCGAACCCATAGGGATGGCAGTGGGCCGAGCCGAGCCGGCTCGACTCGACTCGTTAACCCACGAGTTTGGCTCGGGCTCGTGGCTCATTTTTCACAAGCCGAGCTCGGGCTCGGCTCGTTGCTCATGGGCGAGCTCGGCCCATGAGCTCGTGTACTCACGAGCCGCGAGCTCGTGAACCTTTTTTTTTTTTTTTTTTGCAAATTTTTCAAATTTTATTGATAAAATTTTATTTTTTCCACATTTTTGGACGAGCCAGCTCGTGGGCTCGGCGAGCCGAGCGGGCTTGGCTCTTTGGACGGGACCCCCCGCTTGGGCTCGTCAAATGCATCCCACGAGTCGAGCTTTGACGAGCCGAACCGACAAGCCGTGAGCCGACTCGGCCCAATTGACATCCCTAACAGAACAAAGCATGATACAGTGGATGACCAAGCCATGAGTCTGGAATGATCTAACAATAAGCCTCATATCTTACTGTGAGGGCCATTTTGGGGCATAATGACAAGAATACAGGTACTCACCACTACCATAGTTACGGATAAGCTCGACCTGCTACGATTGTATAGCGGTTATCTCAAGTCACAACTGAGAAATAACATTTATCTCAACTAAGGGATAACCATCCGCATATTCACAACTCAAAAAAGACAGTCCGCGTTAAAATCAATCACGAAGGTACCCAACAACTACAAATGCCACACCAATAGATCTCAGTTAACACTGTAAATTTTCAAATTCCTAGTTGAGCATAGTGTAAATTTCAATACATTCTATTTTCTACGTTGACACTCTAAGGCACTTGAGTTAATAAAGTACTGATCACTACAAAAGAACATACGGAATTCCAACGGATTATTATGTGTTCAGATAGAACTATTAACAATTGATTTTATTAAATCAATAAAAATTGCATTTTTCGTCGAACACAAATTCTGCATAGATTATAATAAAAACCCAACCTTGGTCTGGAAATCAACATTTCTGGCAGCAGCCTTATAAGAATTATCGACAATTTCTTTAAACGTGGGCTTCAGGCAAAGACTCCGATCAATCCAAACGCCGTTTGCGAAGGACAATTGGGGCCCACCGAGCGAACCACCGTCAGCGAAGACGAGAGTGACGAGCTGGGATGAAAGAGAATTAAGCTCTTCGGTTCCCGTGGACTTGAGAAAACTGAGTAGCTGGTCTAGCGTGTTGCCTTTAGACCCGGCAGCGATCAAGCCCAGCACAACATGAATCGACACCGGCGAGAACACCAGGTTGGCGTCCTTGGCCTTAGTAGAAACCAAGTGCTTTGCAAGAAACAAAGAAACGTCAGTCTGGTTACTAATGGATTCCCGAATGTCCATTGTTGATCTGTGCGTTGCTGAGTTTCTCGAGCGAGAGAATGGAGGGGTTCTTGGAAACACAGAACGGAAAAGTTGTTTGATACCTATGTGGGCTTGCCTTAATACTCTCTGCACAGAGTGCATTATGTTTAAGAACTTTTTTTTCTTTTTAAAAATTTTTTTATGCTTCTTAGCTGTGACATTGGAAAATTGAAAATGCAGAGTACTTATGGGGACTGGTTGAAGTTTTGAGGGTAAG
>NW_019250107.1:28171-33239 GCF_002742605.1 Olea europaea var. sylvestris
AAAAAAAAAAAAATATCACACCGTTAATATCACCCAATAGTTTTAAAAAAAAACGAGAATATGAATTCAAGTTATAAAAATACACACAGTATTAAACTAATAAGAATTAAAAAATCGAAAATTCTGGTTTCTTGAATCGAAAGATCCCTGGATTCCCTCAGATTCTAGGGTTCTCTTAAGGAAACCTAGACAAAGGAAAATACAGAGTAGATCAAGTCGAACCAGACTCCTTTTCTTTTAAAAGCTACCAACAAAAATGTTGTAGGATGAAAGAAGAAAGAACTCCAAGAAGATATATAAAAATAATAACAAAGGCAACCCAAATTTTTTTTTCGAATGTTGGCAAATTTTTTTCAGATCTGCCCATTTTCTTTAGGCCAAGAGAATCCCCCTTTGAGATTCAAGTTTCAGAAATTAGGTTTTGAGAAAACTGAATTTAAGCAAAAAATTTCAAGCTCTAATACCATTGTAGTTTCAGAATCGAATTTATACCAAAAAATACTCAACGCAGAAATCAAGATTTTCTCAAAACAAATCAGAAAATACGGCCAAAGGTCCCGGAAGTTCAGCGACCACTTCTAACGCTTAGTCCCCCGTTGAGCATCCATAAATGATTAAGCTCGAATCCACTAAAAATCGGTCACAAATAGGCAAAGTACAATTTACAGAACACTCAGTTCTAGATCACAGAGAAACAACTCAATCTTCCCTTAATAGAAACTCACGTAAAAGTTTCTTTACAGATTCTCTCAAAATAACACTCAGTATTTCAGAGGAAAAATCAAGATCAGAAACAAAGAAGAGAGAACGACACTCAGCCAAAAAACCCTCAGAATACTAAAAGCTAACCCTAAAAATCTGAGGCATCCTATTTATATGAAAGATAAAGATCCAACGTCCATCGATTGGCCATTTGTCATTGATCCAAGAAAAACGCTCCTTATGGCCAAAAAACTCGTTTTAGAGATATAATTTTAGCCTTCTAGATTCTTCCTTTGCAGGTCATGATACCGGGCCATTTATTTGGGCTCAATTCAATAGCCTTAAGAAAATGGGCTCACATCACAAAATGCAGCAATCCAACAACTTACAATGCAGAATGTTAAAAATGTATTGGATGATATTTTATAAATGAAATTTAATAATAGATGTCTTAGGTTGGACTTTGGATGGAAGAATTTTAATATTTGAAAATTGAAATATGAACAACTTTTGTGTGAATAGTGCTCTCCTCGTGTATAGGTATTACTTGAAGTTCCGAACCTTTGGAGGTTGTGATGATGGATATTGAACCTTCATTCCTAGATTTAGAGTCTCAAATGTCTATGCCAGGGATTGCTTTCAGATGAAAAACATCAATCGATCGTAAAAAGATTGAATTTGAATAAAATGGCGAAAAAGTTGAACCACTTCATTTGAATTACATTTTCAGATTTTTTAAAGTGAGAAAAATCATCCAAACAGTCAAGAATATGTCAAGGACTATCTGGTGCACGAAACACTTGTTCACTACTTCGACTGTTTTTCACGTGTTTTTGTACTTTCCTTTTGCTATATTACAGTCTACATTATAATTTATAAGTTATATTAACTTTACATAATTTTCACATCATGTCATTGAAGATGAAACAAACCAATAAACACCAATTTTTTAAAATGTTCCAACAGTAATTAACATTAATATCTTCATGGCCATTGTGCCTTAGTTTATGATAAGGTTAGCCTTGGTGATTTTAGTGGCCGTTGTGAATAGTATGACATCGATAAATTATCCATTAATAGAATATTTATTTGAATATGTAAATTAGAAAAAAAAAATCTCATCATCATCATCATCAGAACAATAAAAAACACAAAGTGAGTGGTAACTCTTAAAACCTAAAGCAAACCTAAGTAAAATTGCATTATTAGTTTCTGAACTATAAACATATTTATTATTATTATTATCATCATCAGAACAATAAAAAACACAAAGTGAGTGGTAACTCTTAAAACCTAAAGCAAACCTAATTAAAATTGCATTATTAGTTTCTGAACCATAAACATATAAATAATACCTAATAGAAATAACAATAGAAAGATAATAAAAATAACTAAAGTTATAATAATGCCAAGCGTAGGGATGTTAAGTGGGAGCTGCCCGCTTGCCTTGCGCCTGAGGTGAGCAGTTGGCTCGAGCGGACTCGTGAAAATATAATTTTAAGTAAAACAAAGAAATTGACGAGTGGTGAGCAACTTGTCTCACTCAACAGGTGGACGCGAGCCGACTTGCATGGTGCTCGACTTGATCCATTTAACACCACTAGCCACACGTGCCCTTCATGCCCTAGTTTGTATCTTCATTCATTGTTCTTATAGTATCGAAGACGTTTCGTACTGAAATCCGCGGCATAAATTCTCTAAATATTTTATATTTCAAATGTCTCGATGGATCAGTGCCATCTGGTAAACTTTCATCGACCTCAATGTAAAAAACTGAACAGCGTCATAATCTTTATGTGAACCAAATCCACCCCATTGTCCATGATAGAGTTGCACGAATGGGGTCTCAATGTTTGAACAGCCTCCACCCGCTGCATTCTTCTCATGCTAACGTCAATCAGTTCCCTCGATCATTGCCTGCCCAAATGTTGTGCCACACCCTCGCAATGTTTAGCCATCGCACCTCAGGCATAGGCCGTAGTCCTTCAAGGCTGCACCGCAACTCCTCTGAAAGCACTCAATATCTCTTGTTATCAAGTGGGGTAATCTGCAACATCAACTGATTGTTAGCTTCACTGTGACATCTCTTTTGGCGTTATGTCTCTTCCATCAAAACTTCACAAGCTGTAGCTGCCTCGATATTAGCCTAAATTACCCTCTTGACATTTGAGAAAGAGGTTTCTTGTATTTGAGCAATGGCCTTGTTGGAGTATGCCCTGTTCAAGGAGTCGAATCATTAAAAAAAATTTCATGCATTTTCCACTCGTTAGGATATATTATTTGTTGTTTAGCCTTTTCATTTGCAACAAAATGAATCTAAAACATGTCAAAAATTCTCCATGGAAGGATATACAGTATACCAATTATACGAGCAAAATAATGTACATCAAAATGCTGTGTTTCTTCATCCATCGTCTCCAGATATGAAATCAAATTCCAAACAAACATGTAAGAGGTTTAACAGTGTTGGTACATGGACCTACATATCCATTGATTGAACAGTTGCTTCAATTAACAGGAGAGGGGATTATGAATCTGCCCAATAAATAGTACCACCCCAGTCATATCTTCTCTAACAACAAACAGGAATGGATGGTCAGCCACAAAATCCAAATTGTCCTCCATTGTCAAACTCCTTTGTTTTATAACACCAGCAGTTGCAGCTGCAGCTTCCGTGCCTTCCTCGTTTACCTCGATAAATGATTTGTGGAAAATGCTCGAAACATAAAGGTTTTTACCAAAAGGAGAGTCCACCATCTCAGGGAGTCCATCGCCAGAAAAAGGCAACATGACCCCTAGTCCCTTGAGGATTTCGGAAGCTTCGAACCCAAAAGATACTTTGAATTTTGGAATATGGAAGGCACCCACTTTCACTTGTTGATACGGGAGGTGATGCTCCAAGAAGCCAGATTCACAGCCAAGTTTTTCTACTAAAGCTGGCAGTCCGTCTTTTGCATCAGGAAGAAAGATATACATAGAGAATTTACGCTTGTCTTCACCTTGTTTGTATGGAAGCCCCAAAACTTTAAAACCATCAAAGGCACGTATATATTGCTTCTGTTTGCTGGTCATGAAGGGTACTTGCACTGAACTACCATTTAGGAGGAAAAATTCATCCTCTTTTGTCTTTGATGCGTCAAACTTCTCGTTCCACGCACCTTTGAAGTAAACTGCATTTGCAAAGATGAGCCTCGTTGAACCATCAACAGAGCCAGATGGAAGAATTTCTTTGATAAGGCCACTTGTTTCCTTTTCAACCCACAGATTCACCTCTTTGGTTGCCTCAACAGCCTTTAGCACCATCAAGAGTAAAAAACAAAATAATCAGAATATTTACTCTTCAAAAAATTCGGGAAAGTAAGAACTAGTAGATTACTAGATTTTAGCATACGCTCATGTACCGTACCCATTTTCACAAAGCCAGGAAAGCTTTTGAATGATGTTGATAGTACTTTAAGATTGCAAAACAAGTTGCTTCATAAAAGTAAAGATGATCTACTCAATTAGTAGTTATCGGAAGAATTTCTTTGATAAGGCCACTTGTTTCCTTTTCAACCCACAGATTCACCTCCTTGGTTGCCTCAACAGCCTTTAGCACCATCAAGAGAAAAAAACAAAATAATCAGAATATTTACTCTTCAAAAAAATTCGGGAAAGTAAGAACTAGTAGATTACTAGATTTTAGCATACGCTCATGTACCGTACCCATTTTCACAAAGCCAGGAAAGATTTTGAATGATGTTGATAGTACTTTAAGATTGCAAAACAAGTTGCTTCATAAAAGTAAAGATGATCTACTCAATTAGTAGTTATGTCATTCTCGAAAGTCGATCTTGGTAACTGGTACGTCAATGATATACTTCATTTATTAATTTATTGCAATACTACAGACATTTCATGCTATGTTTCCTGAACTATAAAAAGTTTGGGAACACAATTCAGGGGATGAATTCAATTCGTACATGTAACAACCTTCCCCACCCAATCCCATGTCCCCTCTTAAAAGACTCTGAAAAGAAGAATAATATGAAAAAAGAGAACAAGAATATAAAAGAGTAACACTTAGATCAACCAAAGTAGGGGAGTCCACAATACAGTCAGAAACAAGGACGTCTAGTTCATCAATACAAATCTAGTGCTGAATCGCTATGAACCATCCGAAGGTAGTGCTGAACTAAGATGGTACTAGCTGCTTGATAGGATCGGCCAAGTGCAGGATGGAACATCTAACCTAATGACCAACCGAACCCATAGGGATGGCAGTGGGCCGAGCCGAGCCGGCTCGACTCGACTCGTTAACCCACGAGTTTGGCTCGGGCTCGTGGCTCATTTTTCACAAGCCGAGCTCGGGCTCGGCTCGTTGCTC
>NW_019250107.1:33351-38613 GCF_002742605.1 Olea europaea var. sylvestris
TTGCAAATTTTTCAAATTTTATTGATAAAATTTTATTTTTTCCACATTTTTGGACGAGCCAGCTCGTGGGCTCGGCGAGCCAAGCGGGCTTGGCTCTTTGGACGGGACCCCCCGCTCGGCTCGAGCTCGGGCTCGTCAGCCCACGAGCCGAGCTTTGACGAGCCGAACCGACGAGCCGTGAGCCGACTCGGCCCAATTGACATCCCTACCAGAACAAAGCATGATACAGTGGATGACCAAGCCATGAGTCTGGAATGATCTAACAATAAGCCTCATATCTTACTGTGAGGGCCATTTTGGGGCATAATGACAAGAATACGCGTACTCACCACTACCATGGTTACGGATAAGCTCGACCTACTACGATTGTATAGCAGTTATCTCAAGTCACAACTGAGAAATAACATTTATCTCAACTAAGGGATAACCATCCGCATATTCACAACTCAATAAAGACAGTCCGCATTAAAATCAATCACGAAGGTACCCAACAACTACAAATGCCACACCAATAGATCTCAGTTAACATTGTAAATTTTCAAATTCCTAGTTGAGCATAGTGTAAATTTCAATACATTCTATTTTCTACGTTGACACTCTAAGGCACTTGAGTTAATAAAGTACTGATCACTACAAAAGAACATACGGAATTCCAACGGATTATTATGTGTTCAGATAGAACTATTAACAATTGATTTTATTAAATCAATAAAAATTGCATTTTTCGTCGAACACAAATTCTGCATAGATCATAATAAAAACCCAACCTTGGTCTGGAAATCAACATTTCTGGCAGCAGCCTTATAAGAATTATCGACAATTTCTTTAAACGTGGGCTTCAGGCAAAGACTCCGATCAATCCAAACGCCGTTTGCGAAGGACAATTGGGGCCCACCGAGCGAACCACCGTCAGCGAAGACGAGAGTGACGAGCTGGGATGAAAGAGAATTAAGCTCTTCGGTTCCCGTGGACTTGAGAAAACTGAGTAGCTGGTCTAGCGTGTTGCCTTTAGACCCGGCAGCGATCAAGCCCAGCACAACATGAATCGACACCGGCGAGAACACCAGGTTGGCGTCCTTGGCCTTAGTAGAAACCAAGTGCTTTGCAAGAAACAAAGAAACGTCAGTCTGGTTACTAATGGATTCCCGAATGTCCATTGTTGATCCGTGCGTTGCTGACTTTCTCGAGCGAGAGAATGGAGGGGCTCTTGGAAACACAGAATGGAAAAGTTGTTTGATGCTTGTGTGGGCTTGCCTTAATACTCTCTGCACAGAGTGCATTATGTTTAAGAACTTTTTTTTCTTTTTAAAAATTTTTTTATGCTTCTTAGCTGTGACATTGGAAAATTGAAAATGCAGAGTACTTATGGGGACTGGTTGAAGTTTTGAGGGTAAGGTGTTGGTTTTGCTACTTTGCTTTGTGACGAGGGTTGCTTATAAATCAAAGGTGGATTTGTGCTATTGGAGGATGATTTCTGGGGCATGTATTTTGGGAGAATAAAGGGTTTTTTAAGTAAAAAAAATGGAAGCTAAGGTTGGTGATTCTTGAGATAAAAAAATTATTTGAAAAGGTTTCACTCAAAGAATATGTTCACACAAAAATATAAATTTGGATTTTGTTATGCAATGGATCCAGAAGTATCTAATAATTAATAATGTAGAGTAATGAAAACGATTCACAATTTCATGTTTTAAAATATGATAGAAGAAAATTTATTATAAAAAATGTATGATTTAAGTCACAGATAAATGAATACATTTGAGTTATGTTAGATATTATGACGTGAATTACGCAAGTTATTTGGACTACTAAAATTTGTTTTATAGGAAAGAAGATAAGTATGCTCGACAATATTCTAAGCTATAAATACAGAGTGTATAATGTGTTATCACTTCAAGTATCAAGTAATTAGGATATAATAACTTTTCTCTCAAGGTAGTAGTTTGTTGACTCTGCTCTGATTGCTTAAAACTTTTTTGTGATAATTTGATGCAATATTTTTCTCTGGAAAGACTGAGCTCTCTTTCTACAACAAACTTAGTAATATTTACATTTTTTTGAAAAAAAATTCAAGAAAACTTTCATTTAACCAAATTGCCACGAATCATGGATGAGATGAATAGTGGAGCACTACCAATCCAGTTAGATAAGACAAAGGTAATGGTAGCAAACGACGCAAGTTTGTGTGCCACTTTATTTACTTATCTCAAAGTATAAGAGCCACATCATACGTCCTACAATGTGTGTTTAAAGCTAAGCTATAATATTCTTGTTAATTTTGCACCACTCGAAGAGAGTGAATCTGCAAATCAGAAAATCGAGCCTTGTCCAATCTATTGCACTGCTAAAAGTTCGGCATCCTCCGATGAGAACACCCAAAGCAACCTTTGCCCTGTGCAACAATGACATCTCCTCTGCAAAACTCTTATTTATATTGGGTACATACATGCTTGGAATGAACTTTAGCATATCTACTAACAAAATACGTGTAGGCGTGTTCTGGAAGCAAGGCTTACGATTGAACGCGATTTCATAAAAGTTTGTGATACATGTGGATTTAATCTAACATATTTTTCTCTATTATAAAAAAAATTCTCAAAATAGAAACGATATGTGTCAATGAATCTTCAAAATATTGAGAAAAATAAGGTCATTTAAATATTCTTTAGTAATGGATACAAGTACAACAGAATGTTAAAAGGGTAAGTAAAATAGATGTATTTGTTTTTGGTTGAGAGGGATAGTTTATTACGAAATAATGTTAATGTATTTTTTTAAATAACTTTGGTGATCGCGATAACTTCTACAAACTCACAAGTTGCAACCAATTTGTGTAGAAAAAATTAGTTTTGAGACTTATCACATATTAGTTGGTAGTACATGATTTTGAATTGTGACAAACTTGTTCCCATGGGGAATGTATGGTGAAGTTTTGATAATTTAAATATGCCCTGGATAGGTATTATTAAAATTTGATTTTAGTTTCAAGTCAAAATCAACAATTAACTTTAACCATTCATTTCATAGAATCAACAACTTTTCGATTACATATTTCACTAATTTTTATTAAAATTAACTAAAAATGTTTATAATTTTAGTATACGTCAAACAGGGGCTAAAACTATAAAGTACGTTCAAACTATGCAACAAAAATAATATACATCAAACTACTGGGTATATTAATCCATCGTCTCCAAATACAAAATCTAGTATTGACAAGAATGAGCATGGAAGTTTAAGAGGTTTGACAGTGTTGTTGATCAATGTTTGTGAACTTAGAATGATACAAGTAAAATTACAGCACTAGAAATGTTTGCAAGCCTTCACAAAGTGCAGTTGCTTTACTTAACCTGAGAGGGGATTAAGAATCTGCCCGAGAAAGAGCACTACCACACATGTATCTTCTCTAACAAAAAACAATAATGGATGGTCAGCCACAAAATCTTTCTTATCCACGAACGGTAAACTATTGAATAGTTCAGCAGCAGTAGTTGCAGCTGCAACTTCTGTGCCTTCCTCGTTTGCCTTAATCAACAATATGTGGAAAATTCTCGAAACATAAAGGTTCTCACCAATGGAAGAATCCACCATCTCAGTGAGTTCATTGCCAGAACTAGGTAACCCCAAACATCAAAACCAAAAGATATTTTGAATTTTGGAATACGGAGGTCACCCGCATCCACTTGTTCATATGAATCGTGATTCTCAAAGGATCCGGATTTAGAGCTGAATTTTTCAACTAAAGCTGGTAGTCCGTCTCTGGCATCAGGAAGTAAGAAATACATAGAGAACTTTCGCTTGTTTTCACCTTGTTTGTATGGAAGGCTCAAAACTTTAAAACTATCAAAGGCACGTATATATTGATCCTCTTCGCTGGTCATGAGAGTTACTTGCACCGAGCTCCCATCTAGGAGGAAGAACTCATCATCTATTATCTTTGAAGCGTCGAACTTCTTGTTCCAGGCTCCTTTGAAATACATAGCATTTACAATGATGAGTCTTGTTGAAACATCAACAGAATCAGACGGTAGAATTTCTTTGATAAGACCATTTGTTTCCTTTTTAGCCCACTGTTGTGTATGTGACTCATATAGAGTGAAATACAGATTCCCGATCAAATAGGGCGATGGCGTCACTCCACTTCGCTCCACTCAGGCATCAGCCTTGCTCGGGATTAGTTCACTATTTGGTTGCTAGAGATGCTGAATGTGTTGGGGTTGCCGCGGTATGGTAGATGGTTTTTTTTCTTGTACTAAATTCTTGTATGGTCTCGATTAGGATTAGTATAAATAATAATGTCGTAACCTTATTTTTCATACTGAATAAAATTATCTCCGCTTCGCTCTCGTAGATATAAGCACATCACCGAACAATGTAAATAATTGTGTTGATTTCTCTTTTTTATCTCTTTATTATTGAGCATAAAATTCAACACCCACAAATTCATTGATTCAGTTGCCTCATCAGCCTTCAGAACCAGAGGGCTACTACTGTGACAGAGGTCATGACATGCTATGTGATAGGCACCTATTTGGCGCCCCCCTATTAGAGGTGGCACCGGCCCCACCAACGCCCCCTCCAATAGGGGGCACCTGTCACAGTCCTTGTTTGTTTAAGAATCTTTCTCAGAACCATCACGAACAAAAAAAAGCTCATCAAAACGTTTGTCGGCAATTAGAAGATTTAGCAGATTTTAGGATACCCCAAGCCAATTAGTCTGTTGATAGTGCATTGTACTAGGATTGAAAAACAATATATTACCGTTTATACCTAAAGGCGATTATCAATGCTATATTTCATGAGAAGTAGAATACCGAGGATCTTATTGCAAGAGTGAAAGAATCCTACTGAAAATAGCCCTCTCTTCATTTCAAGTAGGGCTTTCTTATTCTATCATGATTAAGGATGAGTACGACCAATTATTATAAAATAACTAAGTCTGTAGGAAAAGTTTCATTCTCAAGTACCGCAACCATGAAAACTCACGTGCAACCAAATTGTTTCAGCACATTACCAATTTTCATTAACAAGGAATGTCGAGACTTAAAGCTATGATTTTGATACTTGAATAGTAAATTTGATACCATATTAAATTATCTCTTCTAAAAGTTTAAATACTTAGTTGGCAGATAAATTCTACATCTCACGATCAAGATAAAGCACTTAATATGTAAAGGCACTCTTTGTCTTTCACTAAATTAGAGCATTTTCTGGAGCACAAAATTCAGCTTGTTCAACAGTTTAATACTAAACAAAATCATA
>NW_019250107.1:38674-56213 GCF_002742605.1 Olea europaea var. sylvestris
TGACATATATATATATATATATATATATATATATATATATATATATATATATATATATATATATATATAAGTGGCCTCAGTTACTATGGAGTAGCAGTTCTGATTGGCAACCATTGTGTAGTCACTTCTAGAGAATTTTCATGGCTGTAGTTGGTCCACTTGCTGTCAAGATCGGCCTTAAAATTCTTCATAGGCGCATGAATCTGGTCACTACCAAGGTCGAGCTTGTCAAAGTTTCATTGCTTCATGACTGAGTTACTACGTTGTATGCGCCTTTGAGGATCTTTGCAGCTAGAGCCATACAATGTATTCTAAAACCAATTATATTTCTCTGATATGTCATCTAGGTTTTGGGGCAACCATGGGGTATAACATGGAAAGGGTCGGTGTTAATTGCAACATGTATCTAGAAAATTCAGCGAATTAAGGGTAGCATTTCGAGGAATATACAATTGCCAGCTGATAAATGCTTGTTGCAGATTGAGAAAAGTGGAGGCAGATTGCATACAATAACGCAAACCATTTTTGAAATTCTGAATCCAAATTTTACTCAAAGTTACCATCGTCTATTGTAGCCTTCCATTGGCAAGAAAATATGTCAATAATCTTGGTAAAAGGACGTCGTGATACCGATTACGAGAGGAATATAATATATATAACTTACATATGTAAGCCTTCATCTACCTACGCATGCTTATTTACAGATACTTGTGTGTACATATATATTAACCGGAGATGGGATTATGAATCTGCCCAACAAATAGTAAAAACCTGGTCTTATCTTCTCTTACCACAAACAAGAATGGATGGTCAGCCACAAAATCCAACTTATACTTCCTTCTCAAACTAGTCACCATCAAGACACCAGCAGTAGCAGCTGCAGCTTCTACGCCTTCCTCATTTACCTCAATAAATGATTTGTGGAAAATGCTCTAAACACAAAGGTTCTCACCACTGGAAGTGTCAACCATTTCAGTGAGTCCACTAGAAAAAGGCAAGACCAATCCCAGTCCCTTGAGGAGTTCAGAAGCTTCAAACCCAAAAGATATCTTGAATTTTGGAATACGAAAGGCACCCACTTCTACTCGTCGATGCGGGAGGTGATTCTCTAAAAATCTGGGTTCAGAGCTGAATTTTTCAACTAAAGCTGGCAGTCCATCTTTGGCATCTGGAAGAAAGAAATACATGGAGAACTTGCGTTTGTCGTCGCCTTGCTTGTATGGAAGACCTAAAACTTTAAAACCATCGAAGGCACGTATATATTGCTCCTCTTCGCTTGTCATGAAAGGTACTTGCACCGAGGTCCCATCTTGGAGTAAAAAATTGTCATCTTTCGTTTTTGAAGCATCAAACTTCTCATTCCAGGCTCCTTTAAAATAAACTGCATTTGCAAAAATGAGCCTCGTAGAATTATCAACTGAGCCAGATGGAAGAATTTCCTTGATAAGGCCACTTGTTTCCTTTTCAGCCCACATATTCACCTCTTTTGTTATCTCGACAGCCTATAGAACCATCAAGAGAGGAAAATGTACTATTGAGAACATTTATTCGAAAATAATGAATTAGCATATTTTAGAATATCCCAATATACTTCATTGTTGGCAAAGCTGGGAAAGCTTTTAAGTGAGACTGCAAAATACTGCTTATAAGTACAGGTGATTCTTAAAGCTACAATCCATGAGCAGTATCAAATTCATTTTAAAAGATCGTGGTACATCAATGCTGAACTTCATTTATTAATTTATTAATTGCAACAGTACTTACATTTCATCCTCTATTATCTGCGATGTGAAAAAAGATTCGGAGCACAGTTTGGGGGTTGAATTCAACTTCTAAAATGTACCAATCTTGACTTCCCAAAATGGAAAAGACAAAAAAAAACAAGAAAAAGGATCATCCAATTGCTGGGCCAGTTGTCTGACCTAAGATGCCCGATTGAACCCATAACAAGTCATGATCCAATAGCTGACCAAGCCATAAAATGGACGACCGAACAATAAACCTCGAATCTTATTGCGAGCTCCAAACTGGGACATATAATCAATAATCTAACTGAAGACAGACCTATTCACATTAAATGCTATGTTTCCTGAGCTATAAAAAGTTTTGGAACACAATTCAGGGGATGAATTCAAGTCGTACATGTAACAACCTTCCCCTCCCAATCCCAAGTCCCCTCCTAAAAGACTCTGAGAAGAAGAAGAATATGAAAAAAGAGGATAAGAATATAAAAGAGTAACACTAAGATCAACAAAAAATAGGGGAGCCCACAATACAGTCAGAAACAAGGACTTCTAGTTCATCAACACAAATCTAGCGCTGAACCAATATGAACCATCCGAAGGTAGTGCTGAACCAAGATGGTAATAGCTGCTTGATAGGATCGGCCAAGTGCAGGATGGAACATCTAACCTAATTACCTACTGAACCCAGAACGAAGCATGATACAGTGGATGACCAAGCCATGAGTCTGGAATGATCTAAAAATAAGCCTCAGTTCTTACTGTGGGGCCATTTTGGGGAATAATGACAAGAATACTAAAGACGAGCCCAATCTAATTATTCGGGTACTCACCACTACCATGGTTACGGATAAGCTCGACCTGCTATGATTTTATAACATTTTTATCAACTAAAGGATGACCATCCGCATATTCACAACTCAGTTAAGACAGTCCGCATTAAAATCAATCAGGAAGGTACTCAATAACTAGGAATGCCACAACAATAGATCTCAGTTAACATTGTAAATTTTCAAATTCCTAGTTGAACGTAGTGTAGCTTTCAAGACATTATATTTTCTACGTTGACGCTTTAAGGCACATGAGTTAATAAAGTACTAATCACTACCAAAGAACATACGGAATTAAGACGGATTATTATGTTTTCAAAGAGAACTATTAACAATTGCCTTTATTAAATCAACAAAAATTGCATTTTTCGTCGAACACAAATTCTGCTTAGATCATAATAAAAAACCAACCTTTGTCTGAAAATCAACATTTCTGGCAGCAGCCTTATAAGAATTATCGACAATTTCTTTAAACGTGGGCTTCAGGCAAAGACTCCGATCAATCCAAACGCCATTGGCGAAGGACAACTGGGGCCCACCAAGCGAACAACCGTCAGCGAACGCGAGAGTGACGAGCTGGGATGAAAGAGAATTAACCTCTTCGGTTCCCGTGGACTTGAGAAAACTGAGAAGCTGGTCTAGCGTGTTGCCTTTAGACCCGGCAGCGATCAAGCCCAGCACAACATGAATCGACACCGGCGAGAACACCAGGTTGGCGTCCTTGGCCTTGGTAGAAACCAAGTGCTTTGCAAGAAACAAAGAAACGTCAGTCTGGTTACTAATGGATTCCCGAATGTCCATTGTTGATCCGTGCGTTGCTAAGTTTCTCGAGCGACAGATTGGAGGGGTTCTTGGAAACACAGAATGGATCAGTTGTTTGGTACCTATGTGAGCTTGCCTTAATACTCTCTGCACGGAGTGCATTATGTTTAAGCACTTTTTCTTGTCTTTTCTTTCTTTTTGTCGTGCAATCCCTTTCAGCCCAAAGGAGATGAAATGGTGGTTAGTTTGCAGCCACTAAGGTAGAGAAGAAAAACAAGAGGAAACCACAAACAATGATAGATCTTATCACAAACTCGGCTGCCTCTCTATTTGTATTTCTCTCCTCTTTGCAAACACACAAACCCTCATTCAAACTCAAAGAAACGGCTGCCTGGGATGCCAAGTATTGGTGGACTTTAGGTCATCACAAGATCGTGCCAAAAAACACTTTTCCAAATGGGCCAAGGCAAATAAACAAGGGCAAAATTAGGCCTAATATGTCGTAGATGCCATAAAATTGATCAATGCACTTATCCTTTTAATATTTCTTTCATATGTATTAATTACGGTATTAACTTTTAGGTATAAAAAGAAAAATATTTTAGCCTTTGTTTCAAAATCTCCACTTTCAAGATCACCTATCACTGTCCCAGTTTCTCCTCTCTCATTGCCTTCACCCCCCACCCCCCCCCTCTCCCCAAACTCCGCACTAATACTTCAAATCCTTGAAATCGCACCTCACTTCCAAAAAGTCCGATAGTTAATCAGAATTATGAGATTTGTTTTTATAACTATGGCACAAAAAACAGAGAAAGCAGAGATGGAATTAAAGGTCATGTTGGAGACCATCACGCTTTGTGTTAAACGTAGCGTTGCAGGTAATTCATTTGGGTTCTTTTGCGCCACCATGATAAAAGAAGATTTCTTCTTTGGGAGTTGGGTTTTGGGGGCGTGGGGGAGTTCATGGAAGTCAACTTGTTTTTCTGTTTATTTGTCTGTCTTTTACGGACCAATTGTAACTATTGCATATTAATGAACTAGTTGAGAAAATTTATTATCTATATGTTTACATGTTTGATGGGTAACTTTATCTATATGTAGCCTTCTGGTAGTTTATGTTAGTTTATCTCTCAAAAATTGTAGCGCTTACTTCGCTTTCTTGATCTTGTCAAGTTCAGGAGCAAAGAAGACTTTGTTCAGAAATACAAGAATTTTCGTATGTTCAATGAGATAGAGGTACAACGCTTCATCAATAAAAAGTTAAATGAAATGCCAAACACATTTAACATTCTACAAATTAGACAAAACTCCTTTTTTTTTAATGACCATGGGTGTTCGAGCAAGCTCACGCGCACCTCGACTAAACCCACGGAGCCCTGGAATTTACAGTCGGGTACTCATCTCAATGGCTCTGAGAAGACTTGAACTGGTGACCATTGAAAAACAAACCCAAAGCCTGACCACTGAACTAACTCTCAAAGTTATAAATTAGACAAAACTTGACTGCTCAATTGTACTTTTATGCCAAGAAGATGCAAGATGAGAATTATAACATAGACAAGAATGAGTATCAAAGGTAAGGGATTCGATTTGGTTTGAATGAGGAGCAAATAGCCTGTTGACAATGTGATTAGGTTTAGTTTGAACCTTATAATATAAATAATTCGTATTTATAAAATTTCTATTGTGTTTGGAAACATGTTTGAAAATAACATTGTTGAACTTGAGAAAAAATTGATTGTATCAATACATATGAAAAAATAGTTTTGAATCAATTAAAGTGATGCATACAAGGTATTTGACGAAAGGAGAATGTGAAAAAGTAACATTCTGTCACTTTTCTGAAAAAAGTCACACTATCTTATTTTAGCAATTAACTATATGCATACATGCGTATTTTTAAAAATTTAAACATAAAAATTCAAGCCTTGTTTTATGTTAACACATAAAAAATAGTTTTGAATCAATTAGATTGATACATGCAATATGTTTGTTCAAGGACAAGTGAAAAATGACAAATTGTAATTTTTCTAAAAAAAAAATCACAGTATTTCATTGGAGCAATTAATTAGATGCATATATATGTGAATTTATTTATTTATTTTGAAAATTTGAACATACAAATTCAAACCCTATTTTATAAGAATAATATGAAAAGAAAAACTTTAAATAATTTAGATTGATTCATGCAAGGTGTTTGCTCAAGAAGAATATGGAAAAATGTATCAATTTTTTTTTTGTCACTTTTTTTTTTTGAATTTATATAACTTTTTTTTCTAATTTGTGTCATTTTTTCTAATTTCTGTCACTTTTTTTGAATTTTTGTCACATTTTTAAGTAGTTGTCACTTTTCTTTAGTGGTTCTCACTTTTTTCAGTTGTTTTCTTGAAATTTCTATCAATTTTTTTAGTGACAAAGATAATAAAAGTGAGATTGTATGTCATATTTTAGTATAAAACTAACATTAAATTTTTAAAAGTGATATTGCGTCACTTTTTTTTTTTTAAAAGGTGACAGCTTTTATAAATAAAAGTGACATTGTGTCACTTTTTAATTTTAGACAGTATTTTTTATTTCCAAAAAATTTTTCATATGATTTTTCAAAAGACCTTTAATTTTAATGGTATTTTTGCAAGTTGCCCAATAAACAAATGGTCCAACAATCAAAGGTCACTCTAGCCAATGGGCTAAAGTAACTTGGGCCATCCAAAGTGTTAATTGTTTTCAAATCAAGCTATCACTTTGGGGTCGATAAAATTCCTGACACTGATTTTTCGTCATTTATTGGGTATAAAAAAAACCCAACACTTTTCCTTTTTGTGCTTCGTAGTTGTGACATTGGAAAATTGAAAATACAGAGTATTTATGGGGACTGGTCAAAGTTTTGATGGTAAGATGTGTTGGTTTTGCTACTTTGCTCTGTGATGAGGGTTGCTAATAAATCAAAGGTGGATTTGTGCTATTGGAGGATAGTTTGTGCGGCATGTATTTTGTGAGAATAAAGGGGGTTTTAAGTTAAAAAATGGGAGCTAAAGTTGGTGATTCTCGAGAAAATATTATTTGAAAATGTCTCACTCAAAGAATATGCTCACACAAAAATAAAAATTTGGATTTTGTTATGCAATGGATCTAGTAGAAGTATCTAATAATTAATAATGTACTATAAATATGAGATAGAAGAAAGTTTGTTATAAATAATGTATGACTTAAGTTACAAATAAATGAACACATTCGAGTTATAGTTAGATATTATGACGTGAATTAGGAAAGTTATTTGGACTACTAAAATTTGTTTTATAGGAAAGAAGATAAATATACTGGACAATATTCTAAGCTATGAATACATATATATCAAAACCTAGAACCACTTTTGTTGACTAAAAAAAGACTCTAAAAAGGACTCCAATTCCTCTGCCAAGCCAACCAGTGTCTGCAGCCACTTTTATAAGAACTCTAATTCATGCATGCATGTATGGGTCAAATCAGTCACCAATTGATACCATTAATAGTTAAATTATTTTTCAAGTCCTCCATCTTCCAAAATAATGCAATTCAATCCTTGAATTTTTTTATTCTTGCAACCCATCTCTTCTTTGATTCAATTCAAGTCCTTCACCTTCCAAAATATTCAATTTGACCTCCAAACATTTCAATCTTCGATTCATGGTCCGGATCAACTATTAAATTGTTACAACTTGGTCCCCAATTTTTGGATTTCGCTCTTTTTTCGCTTCATTCCTTCAATTTCTTTTTCTTCATAAAATTTCACCTATTAAACATAAAAGACAAAAATTTAGAATATAATTTGTGAAAAGAATCATCAAATATAGCTATTTAAGGTAACGAATAAGTGTATAAAATACACTTATCAAATACCCCTAAACTTAAACATTTGTTTGTCCTCAAACAAAACTATAAACTAAATAGTAATAGATACACAATCATGCAAAAATATTTGGTTGGACAATCTAACTTCTCACCTCAAGATTCAAGATTTAGTGTTTACTCTATAAACATGTTTCAAAGTCACAGTACAAAATTGATATCCAATCTTCCAATACAAAAATTGACATGTGTGTGAAGAATCGAGTAATCAATCATGACTGAAATTTTTGTTTCAATTCCCGACCCTTAATGGTCATCTATGTCCTTTCATCACTCATAAAATTCACACACCCCCAAACTTACTATTTTTCACTCTTTCCCAGTGTGTAATCTAAAATTGAATATTTCATTACTATCCTCACTCGCTCGAGTTTAGGTGGATATTAATAATTGCAAATTAACACTTTAGTGAACGAGGATTCTCCAATTATTTGATTGTTTCGACATCTAAGACTCAACTAACTAATTATCTTGCATCAAAAGTCAAATTCCCACAAATAAATGTTAGGGCTTAACCAAGGTATTTAATACTTTTGTTCTTTTCATGCACTTGCTTTTTTTGTTTTTCAAAAGTATTACTTTTTTATATTCTCTCCTATTCTTTCCATTAAACTTTTTAAATGACCCATATAGCAGGCTTTAGGTCGATGACTCCCAAACCAGATGATTTTAGGCACCAGGTTTTTAAATACCCTTACAAGCTTACTGACCCGAGTCAAAAAGACTTCGAAGAAAACAAAATATTTTTTTCAAGTGCAACTTCGTCTCTAATTACTTTCTAAATGACCTTTGTAATGAGCTTTAGGTCGATAATTCTCAAGTCAGACGACTTTAGGGACTAGGTTTTAAGATACCCTTACAGATTTAATCACTCGAGTCATAAAGGTTTCAGATAGAAGTTTAAATTTTTTAAATGTATATGTCTTGATTAGTGCAATGCCCCTTATCACATACTTATTCAAACAAATCAACCTTTAATTTAAGACTTTCGCAGAGTTTTATCATGTTAGTTTAAGATAATCCGTACATAAATTTTTCACACATGGAATCCACATTCACATCCGCATCTTCATAGAACTGTAAAGTCACCCCCAAACTATGTTAAATTTGTTCTAAGGATAAATAATTTAGTGTGGCTCAGGTAAAACATCTATGTCCCACTAGATTAACCTATTAAAAACAAGAAACAACTCATTTAATCACAATGTCAAACTCAATTCTAGTGCGATTGTAATATCAAATTTTGCAAGGTTGAGTTTCAATTAGTCTAGCATGCATCATATCTATAATTCATAAATCAACACCAAATCTCAAATTAAATTATCATTGTCAGCCAAACTGTCTAACCCACATAAGCACACAACTGTACAAAAGAGATTTTTTTTCGATTTTTTTCTTTTTTTTAAACAAACATACAAAAAATAAAAAATAAAAAGTTTTCACCCCCAAACTTAAAATTGACATTGTTCTTAATGTCGTAAAGCATTAATAATCACAAAAATGGGGTAGAGAAGAAAATGAAGAAGGTACTCCCCAAATTTTTTGTTAAATTTATGAGGCACTACGTGTGACGGCTGGATAATATTCTTCATCATGCTTTCCCTTGGATCTATGTTGGTTTGAGTGTTTCACGACATCAAATTCCTGAAAAATCAAATTTGACAAATTAAATATAGGGAACAAGGATTACTTAGCTCAAACAATCAAAATAACCAACAATAAATTCAAGGGTCTGAGGGTGGAAGGGATATGGGTGATGACTCCTAAAAATTGAAACGTGCCTAAATATAATGCAACTTAGTACACAAAACAAAACTATATGCTATGCGATACAAAAAGTAAAATAAAAAATTTGAAAATTGAGTTGCCTCCCAATAAGCGCTTCTTTTAAGTTATTAACTAGACTTTGTGCTGCTATTATTCTGGTATAGTTAGGTCAAGACTCTCTTTAGCGGTGGGAAATTCTTCCACGTAGTGCTTGATACGTTGACCATTTACTTTGAAGTTTCTTTTTGTTGAATGGTGTAATTCAACTATGCAGTAGGAAAACACCTGAGAGACAGTAAAAGGGCCGGACCATCTAGATTTCAACTTTCCTGGAAATAGTTTAAGTCTGAAATTGTATAAAAGCACTTGATCTCCCACTCAAAAAATTCTTTGCCTGATGTTCTTGTCATGCCACTGCTTCGTCCTTTCCTTGTAGATGGCTGCATTCTCATATGCTTCTCTTCTGAATTCTTCCAATTCATGTAGCTGCAGTATTCTTGTTTCTCCATCCTTTTCGAGGTCTATGTTTAACTGTTTCAATGCCCAGTATGCTCTATATTCAAACTCCACTGGTAGGTGGCATGCTTTTCCAAAGACTAATCGATATGGAGACATACCAATAGGTGTCTTGTAAACAGTGCGATATGCCCAAAAAGTATCGTCTAATTTCTTTGACCAATCCTTACTAAATGCATTCACAGTGAGCTCCAGAATTCTTTTCAATTGTTTGTTCGAGGTTTCCACCTGTCCACCTGTCTGAGGGTGGTAAGGAGTAGCAATTCGATGTTGTACCCCATACTTATGCAGCATTGTCTGGAATAACTGATTGCGGAAGTGAGTTCTACCATCACTTATTATGGCCATAGGTGATCCATAGCGGTTAAAGATGTGTTTCTTTATGAAGTCCACCACCTCCCTTGCGTCATTTGTAGGCAATGCTTTAGCTTCTACCCATTTAGAGACATAATCCACTGCTACTAGGATGTACCGATTGTTATAAGATGATGGAAAGGGACCCATAAAATCAACCCTCCAAACATCAAATATTTCTACCTCCAAAATATTGTTAAGTGGCTTCTCGTGACACGTTGATTTGTTATCTATTCTCTGACATATATCACATGACGTGCAGAAACTATAATAGTCCTTGAACAGTGTAGGCCAAAAGGAACCGCATTAAAGCACCTTTACTGCTGTTTTAGTGGGGCCAAAGTGTCCTCCATAAGTCGAAGAATGAACTCGTGAAAGGATCGATTTCATCTCATCCTCTGGCACACATCTCCTAATGATCTGGTCTGCTCATCTCCTGTATAAATTTGGATCATCCCAATAATAAAATTTTGCTTTATGAAGCAGCTTCTTTTTCTGCTGATAGGTGAGATCAGGATCCATATTGCCACTAGCTAAGTAGTTAACAATGTCTGCATACTACGAAGTTTTTTCTATCTGTAATAACTGTTCATGTGGGAAGACCTCATTAATATCCATGTCATCTGAATCACGCAATTGCTCTAGCCTTGATAAATAATCCGCTACCTGATTTGCTGTACCCTTTTTATCACAACTTTCAATGTCAAACTCTTGTAGTAACAGAACCCATCGAATCAGCCTAGGGTTAGCATCCTTCTTCTCAAACAAATATTTCAATGCTGCATGGTCAGTGTAGACTATCACCTTTGAACCAACCAGATAGGAACAAAATTTGTCAAAGGCAAAGACCACTGCTAGCATCTCTTTTTTTGTTGTTGCATAGTTGATCTGAGCATCTGTCAAGGTTTTGTTGGTATAGTAGATTACATGTAACACTTCACCTTTATGTTGGCCAATCACTGCTCCCACTGCAAACTCACTAGCATCACATATAAGTTCGAAAGGTAAATCCCAATCAGGTGCTACTATTACAGGTGCAGAAGTTAACTTTTCTTTCAAAATATTAAAGGACTTTAAGCATTCATCAGAAAAGTGAAATGACACATCATTTTCCAATAAATTTCACAGATTCCTCTCTTCACACTGTTGTAATACAAGCGATAGTCGTTCAAAGCAATCATGAAAAGAATCCCCAAACACTGAGAAATCATCCATAAATACCTCGATGTAGTTTTCCATCATGTCAGAGAATATGGTCATCATGCATCGTTGAAAGGTTGTAGGTGCGTTCCATAGACCGAAAGGCATCCTTCTAAATGCAAAAGTTCCATAAGGACATGTGAATGGTGTTTTCTCTTGGTCTTCTGGAGCAATAACTATCTGATTGTATCCTGAATATCCGTCCAGAAAGCAATAATGAGAATGTCCTGCCAACCTTTCCAACATCTGATCAATGAATGGCAATGAAAAATAGTCCTTTCTGGTGGCATTGTTTAGCTCCATTAAAATCTTGTGCTACTTGAGTATCTCCAACAATTTATTCTCCTCTTCTCTTGTCATATCATTCGCGATGATTACTGGAAGTGTTGTGGAGTCTCCTGAATATGCATAATGGAGATGTGAAGGCAAGGGCTTTAGTTCAAGAGTGAGTGTCTTTTCCACTGAAGGTACCGAGGTGAAGGGTTGTCATCAAGAGATTCATATTACCAATGTCTCCTTCCTATTGGTTGCTCGGTCAAGTTGACAACACATTCAGCTTTTCCTGCATTTGTTGCTTCTGGTTGTGCAAGTTTTGCCTCGCAAAGATTTGTGTGATGCTCTGTCTCAAATGTATTTGCCACAAGCTTTTCAAGAACATCTATTTGGCAACAAGTGTTGAAAGTCAATGGATGTTTTATTACCTTGAACACGTTGAATATAACTTGCTCATTGTCCACCCGAAGAATCATCTTTCCATCATAAACATCAATCAGTGCTCTTCCAGTAGCCAAGAAGGGTCTTCCCAAGATTAGAGGAATGTTTAAGTCCTCTTCCATATCCAAAATAATGAAGTCAGCCGGAAAAATAAATTTGTCAACTTTGACTAGCACATCTTCAATAATCTCCTTCGATCGTTTGATCGATCTGTCAGTTAGTTGTAAAGAGATGGTTGTATATTTTATTTCTCCTAATTCAAGAGACTTATAAATAGAGAGAGGCATAAGGTTAACACTGGAACCCAAATCACATAAAGAATGTTCAAAATAATTAGAGCCAGTCGTGCAAGGTATTGTGAAATTCCCTAGGTCTTTTAGTTTAGGAGGTAGCTTTTTCAATAGAATTGCACTGCATTCCTCATTTTGGCAGACTGCCTCATATTCTTCCAACTTCCTTTTGTTAGATAGGATCCCCTTCAAGAATTTAGCATAACTAGGCATTTGGGCAATTGCATCTGTAAACGGAATATTGATGTGCAGTTTCTTGAAAATCTCCCCAAACTTGGCAAACTGCTTGTCCAACTTCTTTCTCTGTAGCCTTTAAGGGAAGGAAATTGGTGGCACATAAGCTTTCACGGGGCTAGGTGCCTTCACTGTGAGTGCTTCTTTTCTTTTATCCTCCTCGTTAGTTGGTTGTTCAGATTCTGCTTCTGTCCCAATCTCTTCACTCATTACTTCTTTATCTTTTCTGTTTGGTCTCTTCACATGTATCTCTAGAAGTTGCACCCCATTTCTAGTTGTAATAGCTTGCACTTGCTCTTTTGGGTTAACCAATGTGTTGCTTGGCAATATCCCTTGTGGGCGTTCTGCAAGCTGTTAAGCTATCTGACCAATTTAAGTTTCTAGCTTCTTAATGGATGCTTGCTGATTCTGAAAGTTAGTGTCAATCTGCTGAAATACCTTGTCTGTCTTCTGCATGTACTGGTTGAACATCTCCCCTAAACTTGATTTTTTCTCCTGTTGTGCATTGTTTGAACTATTCCCTTTCTGATTATCCAACCATCTGAAGTTTGGGTGTTGTCTCCAGCCCAGTTGTATATTTGTGAAAAGGGATTAAAATTTCGAGAGTCATTTTGAACGAAGTTGACTTGTTCCTTCGGAAAGCCCATAGATTGCAATTCTCTATTAGGTGATTTGCCCTGCAGTTTTCGTAGGATGGGCCAGTTATCACTGCATGTGCTCTTTTTGTTTGTGACTTGACCAATAACTCTACTTGTTTTGTCAATGCTGCTATTTGGGCGTTGGTAGATGCTATGCTGTCCAATTCATAAATTCCCGCTACTTTTGGAGGCACCACTCTTTCTGATGAAAACATAGAATGAGTAGTAGCAATCAATTCAAACAGATCCATACATTGTTGCACTGATTTCCCTATGATCGATCCGCCTGCAAAGGAATCCACTTGAGATTTGGACTATAGTGAAAGTCCTGTGTAGAAATGCTACACTTGATTTCCAATAGTGATCCCATGATTTTGACACTTCTTCATCAACTCCTTAAATCTGTTCAATGCCTCGTGATAGTTCTCCCCATCTCTCTGTTGAAAAGTTTGAATTTTCAGTCTAATTTTTGCTACCTTAACTAGTGGAAAGAATTTTTTTTCAGAATTTCCTTGTTAGTTCCTCCCATGTGGTAATACTTCCATCCGGTTTAGAATCCAACCATTCCAATGTTGCATCTCTCAGTGTATATGGAAATAATCGTAGTTTGATGGCATCCTCATTAACTCTGGGAGCATGACAATTTTGGCAATTTTTGAGAAATCTGGAGATATGTGTGTTTGGATTCTCATGAGGCAACCCATAGAATTGCAGAGTGTTACTCATCATATTAATCCAATCAGCCCATATTTGGAAGTTGTTTACCCCAAAATCTGGATATACTATGCTGGACCGCACGGACTGGCAAGTCCCATTCATTTACTTTCCTTTGCTCTTGCTGTTGAGCTCTCTCGGTCATTTTTCCAATTGTTGTATAGGGATAGGATTGTTTAGATTGTCAGACATTTGATGTTGCTATTTTTGTTTGAGTTCCCTGCGTCTTCGTCTGAAAGTACGTTCTATTTCCGAATCAAACGGTTCAAGATCGTCGCTTTGGACATGGAGTATACAACGAACACAGTTTTCTGTAAATAAAAGAAAATAAGCAAATCAAATAACAATTAAAAAATAAAAAAATAAATAAAATAAAATAATTAAGACTAAAAATAATAGTCCCCGACGATGGTGTCAAAAACTTGTTGCGGATTTTATCCCGCAAGTGGACAGATCATAACAAGTAGTAAATTGAACTTTTTGAGTCCGAATTATCGTTCTCATGAGGACTATACTTTAGTACTCAATTTATTATTCCTAACTTCTATTTGATAAAAATAAACAAAAAAATGATTAAATGTGATTTTTAAATCTAACAACTAAAATTTTCGTGAATGCAACAGAAAATGAGCGAGAATTCAATTAATAAATGGAGATTAGGGCGGACCAAATTTACCTATTAGTCACCTTTATTTCTAATATCGAAATTCATAAAACTAAAGTAGTGTTCGGTCGAGTTCTTCTATTGTATTCAACTTATCCCTCTCGAGTTTTCGTTGAGTCTATTTAATTAGTTCAATTTCATATCTCTATGCAAATTAAATTTAATTAGACGAAATAACAGTTCTAAGAATTTCTATATGACCGCAGCAATTAATATAGATATCTCTACACATTATATCAATCTACCGAATTTTAATATGTGGTCTATACAAGAATCCGCTACTCTACGTAATTATTGTTCATGAAATCATTGAATAATTGGCCAGAAAATTCAAAGTATTAAAAACATAATTAAAATCCACACCTAAAATATAAAATAACAATAATCTCAAATAAAAGAAATAAAGGTCTCAAATCAGTTACATTGTTCGCCATAAAATTTAATTTAACTACGTATATTAATGAGAGAAAAACAAGAATTTATGAAAGACATCACCAGATTAATTGACTGAACGTGAATAATTTGTAAAATTGAATCTGTTGCGTGTTTTTCTCCAATTAATTCTTTCAAAACTGCCTCATATATTCTCTCTCCAAAGGACCCGTCTATGTCAATAACCTCTTTTTGCAGAAAGTGTTGGTTGTCTCAATTTTCTTCTCTCTCTGTCAAAGGACTTCTCTCTCCAAAAACTCCCTTCTTCTCCGCATTGGTATGTATATCTCTCTCCAAAAATAATTAATTAGCCACCAAATTTGACCAAAGAAAAAGGGATTCTTTCTTGCTTCGATTTCTGTGCGTATATGCCTCAATTTTTTACGAGATACATCAATTGGCTACTCCCTAATTCTCTCCAACGTTTCTGTGGATGGATATATATATATATATATATATATATATATATATCAAAATCTAGAGCCACTTTTGTTGACTAAAAAAAGACTCTAAAAAAGATTCTAATTCCTCTGCCAACCAATGTCTGCAGTCACTTTTATAAGAACTTTAATTCATGTATGCATGTAGGGGTCAAATCAGCCACCAATTGATATCATTAATAGTTAAATTATTCTTTAAGTCCTCCATCTTCCAAAATAATGCAATTCAATCCTTGAATTTTTTTTATTCTTGCAACCCATGTCTTCTTTGATTCAATTCAAGTCATTCACCTTCCAAAATATTCAATTTGACCTTCAAACATTTCAATCTTCGATTCATGATCTGGATCAACTATTGAATTGTTACAACTTGGTCCCCAACTTTTGGATTTCGCTCTTTTTTCACTTCATTCCTTCAATTTCTTTTCCTTCATAAAATTTCACCTATTAAACATAAAAGACAAAAATTTAGAATATAATTTGTCAAAAGAACCATTAAATATCGCTATTTAAGATATCGAATAAGTGTATAAAATACACTTATCAGTATATTAATAAAAACCAACAACTCAAGCGCCTATATATCATTGATAGCTTCAGCTCCTGATTTTTACATTTACAAATACGGTTGCTTATTATTGTTTTCGCTTTCCATCAACAAGATGTTAATATTCTTAGAGTTCTTGTTATTTTGTCTGCCTACTCTTGTCACATTATTTATAATATTAGTTTTTGACTTTTCGCAGAAGGTGTTGATAGTGGTGGGAATGTTTTCATGACAACAAAGGCAATTGTTTTCATCTTATGGGTTGAGAAGTATTGGGGAATGTTTTCTTTTCCTATCAATAAGATACTAAAGATCGTGTTAATTTATATTCCTACTTTCAGAACAATATCTTTCATATTACTTTTCCACATTTTTCCCAAAGAAGTCGATAGCAGTGAGGAATGCTATGATAATTGCAGTGCTTATTGTTTTCACCCTATGGATCGGAAAGTAGTCAGGAATATATTCTAATCCTATCGATAGGATGTTAATATTTTTGTTATTTTCTTTGCCTCCTTTTGTCGTGTTGTTTTGCTCATTAGTTTTTCGTGCTTTGCGAACATTCTGATGATAGTACAACAGCGTGAGTATTAGAGGATTGATTTTTGGGTACGTACGTCCTGTAATTATTTCACTATTTTTCCTTACATTTTGAACCAAACACTTGCACAAACAATGTTTTCACGTAATATACTGTGATTTTTTTTAATATTTATTTTATTTATTTATTTATTATTATTATATAGGTTAGGTGGCTTCGATATAACCTTTTTCTGAAGAAAGGCTTTCTACTGGAAGAATGTGAAGGAAGACAAGTCAACCATCTAGTATTGCAAAACTGATAGCAAATTGCTTTTATTTTTCTTTTATTTTTATTTTTCAGTGTAGCAAAACAAATTTTTAACAAAGAATTATTTTTCTCCGAATATAAATGATTTTTGCTTGATAAATCCTAAGTTGGATTGAATGAGCTGCTTTATCAGACCTTGACGATGTTTCAAATTGTGAGGTTAAATGGCATAACAAAGTTTTGCTATTGTTCACATATTTGATTGTGATTTGCTTAACACGTATAGTTAATTAAAAGTACTCCCAAACATACTGTTAATTGACTATGATTGGCAATAAATTCGTTGAATATAAAATTTCATAGACATAATTAAGACAATTAACAATAAAACTAACGATATTTTTTTTTATATAATTAAAAAGAATTTATTTCTTTATTTTTGTAAATTTAATGACGGAGTCAGGTTCGTTGAGAGAAATAGAATCCTTATTTTCTCATAATACAGCTTAAAGTTTTTAGCAAAAACATCAATTAGGCAGCTAAAGTAAATTGAGCGAAACCTATTATGGAAGTGAGCTTAATAATTGATTACCAATTTGCAAATTATATAAAAATAAATTATTCTCATTTTTTAAAATATAAAATTTTAACTTTTGGGGGAATAAAAATTAACTTTGAGTATAAATTTTGACATGCAGGTCGTTAATTTTTCTCTTTGGGGTTGAGGCCATGTTAAAGAATCAATCCTTCAATTTATTTTTATGCTTTAAATTGCTTTTTATTTAGATCTTTTATTAATTTGACTCGATTTATAAGTGTATTGGTGAGCATTCAAATTAAAACTATATTGTTCGAATGCAACCACATACCTAACCAATTAAGAAAATTTCGTGTACAGATCTCGATTATGGGATTTCTGTGCCCTTTAGAAATCCTGAGGCTAGCAAAGGATAGAAAAATCATCGCCTAAAGGGTTTCTTGAAAACTGGTCACCATTGGCTTAGTAGAGAGGCCAAATCA
>NW_019250108.1:0-183 GCF_002742605.1 Olea europaea var. sylvestris
TGACGAAATTGCCTCCGGGGCGGTTTTTGTTTCCGATCAAAAAGTCAAATTTGGGCCTATTTCGACACCGTCGCGAAAAATGATGAAATTGCCCCCGCGTGATTTTTGTTCCGATCAAAATGTCAAATTTTAGCCCATTCCGACACCGACGCGAAAAATGACGAAATTGCCTCCGGGGCGGTT
>NW_019250108.1:497-1317 GCF_002742605.1 Olea europaea var. sylvestris
ACACCGGCGCCAAAAATGACGAAATTGCCTCCGGGGCGGTTTTTGTTTCCGATAAAAAAGTCAAATTTGGGCCCATTCCGACACCGTCGCGAAAAATGACGAAATTGCCCCCGCACGATTTTTGTTTCCGATCAAAAAGTCAAATTTTAGCCCATTCCGACACCGGCGCGAAAAATGACGAAATTGCCCCCGGCGCGGTTTTTGTTTCCAATCAAAATGTCAAATTTGAGCCCATTTCGACACCGGCGCGAAAAATGACGAAATTGGCCTCGGGGCGATTTTTGTTTCCGATCAAAATGTCAAATTTTGGCCCATTTCGACACCGGCGCAAAAATTGACGAAATTGCCCCCGGCGCGATTTTTGTTTCCGATCAAACTGTCAAATTTGAGCCCATTTCGACACCGTCGCGAAAAATGACGAAATTGCCCCAGGCGCGATTTTTGTTTCCGATCAAATTGTCAAATTTGAGCCCATTTCGACACCGTCTCGAAAAATGACGAAATTGCCCCCGGCGCGATTTTTGTTTCCGATCAAAGTATCAAATTTGAGCCCATTTCGACACCGTCGCGAAAAATGACGAAATTACCCCCGGCGCGATTTTGGTTTCCGATCAAAATGTCAAATTTTAGCCCATTCCGACACCGGCGCGAAAAATGACGAAATTGCCCCCGGGGCGGTTTTTGTTTCCGATCAAAATGTCAAATTTTGGCCCATTACAACACCGGCGCGAAAAATAACGAAATTGCCCCCGGCGCGGTTTTTGTTTCCGATCAAAATGGCAAATTTTGGCCCATTTCGACACCGGCGCGAAAAATGACG
>NW_019250109.1:0-1317 GCF_002742605.1 Olea europaea var. sylvestris
TAGACTGGCCATTCGTCATAAACGAACAAACCCAAAGTTATCATGAAATCAAAACCACTTTTCATTAGCTGGATTCCAATCGAATTAGACTAGCAATTCACTGAAAACGATCAAACCCGAAGTTATCATGAAATCAAATACCACTTTTCATTGGCTACATTCCAATCTAATTGGACTAGCAATTTGTCGAAAATGATCAAACCCGAAGTTATCATGAAATCAAAACAACTTTTCATTAGCTCGATTCCAATCGAATGAGACTAGCAATTCACCGAAAATGATCAAAACCGTATTTATCATGAAATCAAAAACCACTTTTCACTGGCTCGATTCTAATCGAATTAGACTGGCAATTCGCAAAAAATGAACAAACGCGAAATTATCGTGAAATCAAAAACAACTTTTCATTGGTTCGACTCCAATCGAATTAGACTAGCATTTCTCCAAAAATGAACAAACCCGAAGTTATCATGAAATCGAAAGCCACTTTTCATTGGCTCGATTCCAATCTAATTAGACTAGCCATTCGTCATAAACGAAGAAACCCAAAGTTATCATGAAATCAAAACCACTTTTCATTAGCTGGATTCCAATCGAATTAGACTAGCAATTCACTGAAAATGATCAAACCCGAAGTTATCATGAAATCAAATACCACTTTTCATTGGCTACATTCCAATCGAATTGGACTAGCAATTTGTCGAAAATGATCAAGCCCGAAGTTATCATGAAATCAAAACAACTTTTCATTAGCTCGATTCCAATCGAATGAGACTAGCAATTCACCGAAAATGATCAAACCCGAAGTTTTCATGAAATCAAAAATCACTTTTCATTGGCTCGATTCCCATCGAATGTGACTAGCAATTCACCGAAAACGATCAAACCCGAAGTTATCATGAAATCAAAAACCACTGTTCATTGGCTCGATTCCAATCGAATTAGACTAGTATTTCTCCAAAAATGAACATACCTGAAGTCATCATGAAATCAAGAACCACTTCTCATTGGCTCGATTCCAAACGAATTGGACTTGCAATTTGTCAGAGACGAACAAACCCGATGTTTTCATGAAATCAAAAACCACTTTTCATTGGCTCGATTCCAATCGAGTTAGACTAGCAATTCACCAAAAACGATCAAACCCGAAGTTTTCATTAAATCAAAAACCACTTTTCATTGGCTCGATTCCAATCTATTAAGACTAGCAATTCGCCAAACAGAACAAACCCGATGTTATCACGAAATCAAAAACCACTTTTCATTGGATCGATTCCAATCGAATTAGACTACCATTTCTCCAAAAACGAGCAAGCC
>NW_019250110.1:0-1317 GCF_002742605.1 Olea europaea var. sylvestris
TTTTGGGCCCATAAGTACTTTTCGGAAAGGTAGCGACCCTTTTGGATTAAACTCGCCCTTTTCGTCACGACATATGAGGGATTTTGGCCTTTTTTTGAAGAACAAGCACTTGCTAATTTGGAACACTTGGATTGTAAACGCTCGAAGAAATGAGCGTGACTTTTGCATACGGTGTCCGTTTTGGGCCCATAATACCTTTCAAAAAAGTAGCAACCCTTTTGGATTGAACTCACCCTTTTCGTCGCGACGTATGTGGGATTTCAATCATTTGTGGAAGAACAATCGCTTGCTTATTTGGAACGCTTGGATTGTTGGTGCTTGAAGAACTGAGCGTGACTTTTGTATACGGTTTTCGTTTTGGGACCATAAGTACTTGTCGAAAAGGTAGCGACCCTTTTGGATTGAACTCACCCTTTTCGTCACGACGTATGAGGGATTTTGGCCATTTGTGGAAGAACAAACACTTACTTATTTGGAACGCTTGGATTGTCGACGTTCGAAGAACTTAGTGTGTCTTTTGCATACAGTGTGTCCGTTTTGGGCCCAAAAGTACTTTTCTGAAAGGTAGCGATCCTTTTGGATTGAACTCTTGACGTATGAGGGATTTTGGCCATTTGTGGAAGAACAAACACTTGCTTATTTGGAACGCTTGGATTGTCGACGTTCGATGAACTGAGCGTGACTTTTGCATACAGTGTCCGTTTTGGGCCCATAATACTTTTCAGAAAGGTAGCGAACCTTTTGGATTGAACTCACCCTTTTTGTTGTGACGTATGAGGGATTTCAGACGTTTGTGGCAGAACAAGCACTTGCTTATTTGGAATGCTTGGATTGTCGGAGTTCAAGGAACTGAGCGTGACTTTTGCATACGGTGTTCGTTTTGGGCCCATAAGTACTTGTCGAAAAGGTAGTGACCCTTTTGGATTGAACTCACCCTTTTCATCACGACGTATGAGGGATTTCGGCCATTTGTGGAAGAACGAGCACTTGCTTATTTGAAACGCTTCGATTGTCGACGTTCGAAGAACTGAGCGTGTCTTTTGCATACGTTGTCCGTTTTGGGCCCAAAAGTACTTTTTTGAAAGGTAGCGATCCTTTTGGATTGAACTCATCATGTCGTCATGACGTATGAGGGATTTCGGCCATTTGTGGAAGAACAAACACGTGCTTATTTGGAACGCTTGGATTGTCGGTGCTCGAAGAACTGAGCATGACTTTTGCATACGGTGTCCGTTTTGGGCCCATAAGTACTTTTTAAAAAGGTAGCAATACTTTTGGATTGAACTCATCGCTTCGTCGTAACGAATGAGAGATTTC
>NW_019250111.1:0-1317 GCF_002742605.1 Olea europaea var. sylvestris
TATTTTAGTCAAAAAGTGTGTTATTTCTTTTTCAATTTAATCAATGCTAAAAATGGCCAAGAAAGTTGCTAGAAAAAACATAGAAGCAACTTCCCAAATCATTTATTGTCATCTTTAAGCGCTCTTTTCTAAAATTTTCCTCTTTCACCATATCAAATATGTAAAAAGAAGAACATTTCATTGTGCATCCAAATTATTTCTAAGAGAATTTTTTGTTAATCGAAAAGTCGTATAGAAAATGGAGTTTTTTTGTTAGTCAATTATCCTCATGACCATATTATATATCCTCGAGAGTCAATGTAGTTGACAAGTTAGTCTAAAAAGTGAATTGGAGAGTACACTACTCCAGGCATGCATGTCAAGTGTGATAAAACTTGAACTCGATTTGCTCAATTTCTTGCATATTAGCCTTAAGAATACTTCAAATTTAAGATTTTGTTGTCATTTGAAAAGGTTACAGGACTCCAAGTAGTTCCTTATCCCATTTTTCCTTGGCACCATAAAGAGCTGTGAGGTGAAATATATATTTATCTAGATGTTCTTAAAATATGAGATTGATTAATTGGTATATATCTATATGACATGAAATTAAAGCTTGGAGAGTTCGAATTTGTTGAGATTCTTATCTTTATTTAGTGATAAATTCGAGTGATTTACACAAATTGACTTATTCAAGGAGATCCGACGGAAGGTTGTGCACAAGGATCAACTAGACACTTCTGTGAAAACTAGTTTCGAGATAAATTTTCGTTTAGTCTTAAGCAAGGACCTCTTTGACGGTAAGCTTATCTACTTTCGTTAGTTGTTGGATTCTCTTCTAAATATTAATATGTAGTCAATTCAAGAATTAATCGTTCGACGGATCACGTTGAGTTCACCTTGAATCATCGAGTTATTTTACACTTGCACTATCTCATCTAAACAAAATATTTTAGTATACTTTTATTGTCGAATTGGCATCAACAAGGACAAAAATATAGCTTCAGATCAAATTCCTCATTAGTATAGAGAGTAGAAGGTATGATATATTAATTGTAGCACTCGTTGTTTCACGTTAAATCAAGATAATAAAGTGGTCCACAAACTAGCTTCATTAGCTACTAAATTGATGGTCGATTCTTGTTGGACCGACTGTATTTTGAAGACTATCTCACTCACGATATTCGATAAAAATAAAATAAAATACATACGGGTAAATTGTCAATTCATAAATCTAAATGGGGGAAGTCGCTAGTCAAGATTTTTGTCTCTGGCATAACTAGGAAGAAAAGAACATAGAGATGGAAAAAAAAAAAAAAAAAAAAAAAAAAAAAAAAA
>NW_019250112.1:0-1317 GCF_002742605.1 Olea europaea var. sylvestris
ACTTGACAACAATGCAAGTGTCAACCAAAGTGTCAAAAATCAGTGTACAAAGAGCAAAGTTGAATCGATAAGGAACTTGCTACATGTACAATATGGTGTACACTTTAGTTTACAGTTTACCACATGACATTAACCTATTGGACAGTTTAAATTTCAAACAGTTTTCCCATACAACTAACACTTGACAACAATACAAGTGTCAAATAACGTGTCAAAAAGCTGTGTACAAATAGCAAAGTTCAATCGGCAAGAACCTTACTACATGTACACTATAGTGTACACTTTAATTTACACTTTGCAACATGACATTACCCTGTTGAACATTTAAATTTCAAACAGTTTTCCCGTCCAATTGACACTTGACAATAATGCAAGTGTCAAACAATGTGTCAAAAATTAGTATACAAATATAAAAGTTCAATCGGTAAGGACCTTGCTACATGTAAACTATGGTGTACACTTTAGTTTACACTTTACCACGTGACATTATCCTATTGTACAGTTTATATTTCAAACTCTCATCCAATTGACACTTGACAACAATGCAAGTGTCAAACAACGTGTCAAAAATCAGTGTACAAATAGCAAAGTTCAATAAGTAAGGACCCCGCTACATTTACACTATGGTGCACACTTTAGTTTACACTTAGCCACGTGAGGTTACCCTGTTGGACAGTTTAAATTTCAAATAGTTTTCCTATCTAATCGACACTTGACAACGATACAAGTGTCAAACAAAGTGTCAAAAATAGTGTACAAATAGCAAAGTCCAATCGGTAAGAACCTTGCTACATGTACACTATGGAATACGCTTTACTTTACACTTTGCCACGTGACATTATCCTATTGGAAAGTTTCAATTTCGCTCAGTTTTCCCATCCAATTGGCACTTGTCAATGATGAGAATGTCAAACAGCGTGTCAAAAATTTGTTTACAAATAGCAAAGTTCAATTGGTGAGACCTTGTTGCATGTACACAATGGTATATATTTTAGTTTACACTTTGCCATGTGACATTACACTGTTGGACAGTTTAAATTTCAAACAGTTTTTCCATCCAGTTGACGCTTGAGTACAATCTAAGTGTGAAACGACGTGTCCAAAATCAGTGTACAAATAGTGAAGTTCAATCGGTAAGAACCTTGCTACATGTACACACTTTAGTTTACACTTCGCCATGTGATATTACCCAATTGAGCAGTATAAATATCAAATAGTTTTCCCATCCAATTGAAACTGGACAATAATACAAGTGTCAAACAACATGTTAAAAATTAGTGTACGAATCACAATGTTCTGCCGCTATGAACCTTCCTA
>NW_019250113.1:0-1317 GCF_002742605.1 Olea europaea var. sylvestris
TAATTAAAATCATCGATGTTCAACCTTCATCTTCTCCTCTATTGATGAAGATTCGTCTTAGAAGCTTGTACCCTATTATTATTTGAAATCTTGTAATAATTGTAATTTACTTGATAAATTTGCATAGCACACAGAAGAAGACTCTTTGAATGATGTTCGAACTATATTAGGCATATGAAGATTCACGGACTCTTGTGTGGCACTAAAAATCAACCATAATTTCTTTGGACCACCTATGAGAGACATTGAATTCACGCTCTTCATAGAAAATAGATGAAACGTCGTAACTTTCACAAAAATATTAATACATTCTTCTAGTTCTTCATTGAAGATGGAGGATCCATCGTACCCATCATTACTCAAATCCACAATTTCTTCAATTTTAAGACCTTGGTAACTGAAATCCAAAGATTCTTCAACTTCTTTGTCCAAATTTGACGAACCATCATAGTTCTCATCCAAATCTATTTCCATCAACTTCTTTGAATAGCAAGGAATGAAAATGTTATAATCATGCATTATATCTTTTTTTATTGAATATTACAAATACTATCAAGAACAAACGTGACTCTATTTATACTTTTATTGTTTTGTTCACTGCTATTCTTTCTCCTCACTTTAATTTTTGGGGTTCCCAATTATCATTTCTTTTTATATAAATAATACAAGGTTGAGGAATCCTAGTCTAGGGGGCATAAAACCTTCACCTAGACTTTGATGGTATTTCTTTCGGGAAAAAAAAGGTCCGTTATCTTTGAAAACAACAAATGGCGAACAGGAATAACATTTTGATAATTTGAGTGGCAACTCACATTGCCTCTAATCTGGTTTTTCATGAGCAAACATTTGAAGTCGCCTTAGAGCATTTTTTTTCCTGTCTTTTAAAATTCAGTGACAACTGGGAAACATTTGAAAAAAATGATTGAAAAATGAGATATATAACCAGACAATGAGCAGCTCCTCTCTCTCCTATTCAAACTTTCAAGAGTTCAGATAATAGGATCCAACAGTGTTCAAATGTAGATAATGAAAGGATCGAAAAAGTGAAGAAAAATACTTAATGTAGGTACTATTTTATTTTTGTAGTTTTCTAACCTTATATGATCTCATTGGTGACATTGACACATTTCTTATTAGACAATGGGTTATTGTTTCCATTTTAAATTCTTCCAACTTTTAATTTAAGACAGCAAAAGATGTTTTCAAATTGAACATGCAACATCACTATCTAGCGTCAAACACTGGAAAAGAACGGCCAACTTTCTGACCATAATCAACCTTCGCTCTCAAGAGTCAATCTCTAACCGGCCGCTACCA
>NW_019250114.1:0-1317 GCF_002742605.1 Olea europaea var. sylvestris
TTCGAAAGAATGAGCACTTGCATATTTGGAACGCTTAGATTGTCGGCGTACGATGAATTGAGCGTAACTTTTGCACACGGTGTGCGCTTTGGGCCCATAAGAACTTTTTAGAAATGCAGCAACCGTTTTGGATTGAACTCACCACTTCGTCGTGACGTAGGAGGGATTTCGGCCATTTTTCGAAAGAATGAGCACTTGCATATTTGGAACGCTTGGATTGTCGGTGTACGAAGAATTGAGCGTATCTTTTGTAGACGGTGTCCGTTTTGGGCCCATAAGAACTTTTTGGAAATGTAGCGACCGTTTTGGATTGAACTCACCGCTTCGTCGTGACGTATGAGGGATTTTGGCCATTCTTCGAAAGAATGAGCGCTTGTATATTTAGAACGCTTGGAGAGTCGGCGGACGAAGAATTGAACGTAACTTTTGCACACGATGTCCGCTTAGGGCCCATAAGAACTTTATGGAAATGCCGTTTTGGATTGAACTCACCACTTCGTCATGACGTACGAGGGATTTTGGCGATTTTTCGGAAGAATGAGCATTTGCATATTTAGAACGCTTGGAGAGTCGGCAGACGAATAATTGAGCGTAACCTTTGCACACGGTGTCCGTTTTTGGCCCACAGGACTTTTTGGAAATGTAGCAACCGTTCTGGATTGAACTCAACACTTCGTCATGACGTACGAGGGATTTCGGCCATTTTTTGACAGAATGAACACTTGCATATTTGGAACGTTTGGATTGTCGGCGTACGAAGAATTGAGCGTAACTTTTGCACTCGGTGTCCGTTTTGGGCCCATAAGAACTTTTTGGAAATGTAGCTACCGTTTTGGATTGAACTCACCACTTTGTCGTGACATACGAGGGATTTTGGAGATTTTTCGGAAGAATGAGCCTTTGCATATTTAGAACGCTTGGAGAGTCGGCAGACGAATAATTGAGCGTAACTTTTGCACACGGTGTCCGTTTTTGGCCCACAAGAACTTTTTGGAAATGTAGTAACCGTTTTGGATTGAACTCAACACTTCGTCATGACGTACGAGGGATTTCGGCCAATTTTTGACAGAATGAACACTTGCATATTTGGAACGTTTGGATTGTCGGTGTACGAAGAATTGAGCGTAACTTTTGCACTCGGTGTCCGTTTTGGGCCCATAAGAACATTTTGGAAATGTAGCGATCGTTTTGGATTGAACTCACCACTTCGTCATGACGTACGAGGGATTTTGGGCATTCTTCGAAAGAAGGAGCGCTTGTATATTTAAAACGCTTGGAGAGTCAATGGACGAAGAATTGAGTGTAACTTTTGCACAC
>NW_019250115.1:0-1317 GCF_002742605.1 Olea europaea var. sylvestris
AAATCATCCATTCATCACTAAATTTTGCAAAAAGTTTCCTAGGGATCACTAATTCAATAATCTTCTGAGAAACCTTTTGTAAAGTTCAATAACTCCATGAAATTTTTTTACAACGTTTAGTGATGAATGGAATGATTTTTAAAATTTAGTTATCCCGTGTAAGCTTTTTGTAAAGTTCAGTAATGATTTGGGTGATTTTTAAAGTTCAATGACCTCGTGAAATTTTTTTGCAAAGTTCAGTGACCATTCGGGTTATTATGTTGTGAAGAAAAAGTGCAAATTTTCCATTTAAAAAATTACACAAATCTCCCCTATTCGACAATATCAAATAAGAAATTCTCATTATTATTTACACAAACACGTGAAAAAAAAAATCAATAAAATGTATAGCTAAGAATAAAGTTTGATAGTGATTATAATTTATGCCAAATACTAAAAAATAAAACTACTCTATTAGTTGGATGTCCTTGTTCCCTTGCCTGTTAATAATACATTTGCAGAAGTTTACAAGAGACTCGTAAGTGAAACTTGTTCACGAATATCAAAATGCACCTTTATTAAAACATAGAAGTGATAATAAGATTCATCATTTTTCAAGGGCTCTAGGCGAATATTCGCATCATTCGTCATGACAAAATACAGGGCAGGACTCGTCAATACTAAAAAATCCCTCAAGCCTTTTTTTTTATCATCTTTGAAAAAATAGCTTTTAACACTCAAAAGTTACTTTTAAATCCGTTTCACTATTCTTATGAAAGTACTTTTTTCAGTTAGAAAAACTTTTAGAAACACTAATCTTATGAAAGTGCTTTTTTCAATTAAAAAAACTTTTAGAAAAAATTGATCTAATGTGACTTCTTTTAAAAACATTTTCAAAATAGAAAGTTCTTTAAAAAATTAACAGCCTGTTTGGAAGTGATTTTTTGGCCCAAAAAATTGATTTTTTGACCGTTAATTCACTATTCCAGCCGTCATATTTGACTTTTTCTCTCACAGGTGAATCCCACTTTTCTCCTAACGGTCAAAAAATCAATTCTCAAAATCACTCCCAAACAAACTCTAAGATAACTTTCTCAAAAACTCATACAGAAGACAAAAATAGAAGCAAAAGCAAAAATCATGTCGAACAAACCCTTAGCCAAGTCTGTAAACAACTATAAGCAAGTTGCTAAAGCCTGAAGGCTTCCGAACCAACTTTTATTCCATTAAGAATAAAGAACCCCACCAAAAAAGGAAAAAAAAATGGAAAAAGAAAAGAATTCTCTTGAGAAAAGCGGATCGTATGCTAAAAAAGGGAAACGCGTAATGTCCCTACTA
>NW_019250116.1:0-1317 GCF_002742605.1 Olea europaea var. sylvestris
AAACAAAAATTTAAACTAAATATTAATTTTTTATTTCAGTAAGTCTTTAAAATATATAATTAAATAAAGTAATTATGATCCGGCTTGATTACGACCCTATGAACAAATTAAAAGATCGTGTACTCGATCTAACCTATGAACTCCCAGCAAACTTATATCTCTATCTGATTACGATCCTGTGAACAAATTCTGTGTGTAACAATGAAACCATGGTGAATAACAACTATCTCAAGAATAATGTTTAGATGTAAAAAAATTGATAGAGTTTCGATTTATTGGGAACTAATGAATTTCATTCTTTAAATTTTTTATGAAAGTAGAAGGTAGTAGTATTAGTTATGGAACTTTAACATTTTAACAGGCTCTGTCTTTCGTTCTTTTCAAACTACAAACGAGTTTATTAATCATTTAGGTATATAAACAGTCATTTTTCTATCTAAACCACAACTTATAAGTGCATATTAAGTTTAAAAACAACAAATAAAGGAAAGCACAACGGAAAAATGATTTGAATAGGAATCTGAGACTTGTCGAAATAAAAGAGAGAAAGAGGCAATTCGGGTAAAAATTAGCAGACTAACACGCAAAGGCGACCGGCGATTCATTCAGAAGGGCAGACAAGCGTCAAATGTTAGGGAAATGAAAGTTTATGTCGATTGTTCTGAAACTTTAGACGTGATTTGTTGATATAGTTTGTTGAATTATGATTTGGATTGTTGAAAATATATGTTTTTTTTTTCATTTCATATAATTTTGGAATAATTTTAGTTTAGTTTAGATATCGGGTAAGGACATGTGTTGTGAACTTGTTAATAAAATTAATGTTTTCGTTGTTCTTTCTTTTATTTGTTGTTTTTAAACTTATTATTTACTTATGAGTTATGGTTTGGATAGAAAAAATGACTGCTTGTATGCCTAAATAATTAATGAACTTATTTGTGGTTTGGAAAGAACGAAAGACAGAACGTATTGATTGTGTGGAAAATTTAAAGTTACATAACTAATAATACTACCTTTTATTTTCATAAAATAGTTAGAAAATGTACTAGTTCTAATTCCCAGCAAGCCGAAACCCTATCAATCTTTCACATCTAAACATTATTCTCGAGATAATTGTTACTCGTTGTGATCTCACTACTACACACAAAATTTGTTCACAGGATCGTAATCAGATAGAGACATGAGTCTGGTAGGAGTTCACATACTGGATTGAGTACAGTTTTCTAATTTGCTTATAGGATCGTAACCAGACATGATCATAATTACTTTATTTAATTATTTATTTTAAAGACTTACTGAAATCAAAAATTACTATTT
>NW_019250117.1:0-1317 GCF_002742605.1 Olea europaea var. sylvestris
GTGTCGGAATTGGTTAAAATTTGACATTTTGATCGGAAACAAAAACCGCGCCGGGTGCAATTTTGTCATTTTTCGCGACGGTGCCGAAGTGGGCTTAAATTTAACAGTTTGATCGGAAACAAAAATCGCGCCGTGGGCAATTTCGTCATTTTTCGCGACGGTGTCGAAATGGGCTCAAATTTGGCAGTCTGATCGGAAACAAAAATCGCGCCGGGGCAATTTTGTCATTTTTCGCGACGGTGTCGAAATGGGCTAAAATTTGACAATTTGATCGGAAACAAAAACCGCGCCGGGGGCAATTTTGTCATTTTTCGCGACGGTGTCGAAATGGGCTCAAATTTGACATTTTGATCGGAAACAAAAATTGTGCCAGGGGCAATTTCGTCGTTGTTCGTGACGGTGTCGGAATGGGCTAAAATTTGACATTTTGATCGGAAACAAAAATCGCGCAAGGGCAATTTTGTCATTTTTCGCGATGGTGTCGAAATTCGCTCAAATTTGACAATTTGATAGGAAACAAAAATTGCGCCGGGTGCAATTTCGTCATTTTTCGCGACGGTGTCGGAATTTGTTAAAATTTGACAGATTGATCGGAAACAAAAATCGCGTGCGGGGGCAATTTCGTCATTTTTCGCGACGGTGTCGTGCAATTTTGTCATTTTTCGCGACGGTGTCGAAATGGGCTCAAATTTGACATTTTGATCGGAAACAAAAATCGTGCCGGGGCCAATTTCGTCATTTTTCGCGACGGTGTCGAAATGGGCTCAAATTTGACAGTTTGATCGGAAACAAAAATCGCGCCGGGGGCAATTTCATCATTTTTCAAGACGGTGCCGAAGTGGACTTGAATTTGACAGTTTGATCGGAAACAAAAATCGCGCCTGGGCAATTTCGTCATTTTTCGCGACGGTGTCGAAATGGGTTCAAATTTGGCAGTTTGATCGGAAACAAAAATCGCGCTGGGGCAATTTCATCATTTTTCGCGACGGTGTCGAAATGGGCTAAAATTTGACAATTTGATCGGAAACAAAAACCGCGCCGGGGGCAATTTCGTTATTTTTCGCGACGGTGTCGGAATGGGCTAAAATTTGACATTTTGATCGGAAACAAAAATCTCGCAAGGGCAATTTTGTCATTTTTCGCGATGGTGTCGAAATTCGCTCAAATTTGACAATTTGATAGGAAACAAAAATTGCGCCGGGTGCAATTTCGTCATTTTTCGCGACGGTGTCGAAATTTGTTAAAATTTGACATTTTGATCGGAAACAAAAACCGCGCCGGGTGCAATTTTGTCATTTTTCGCGACGGTGTCGAAAT
>NW_019250118.1:0-30044 GCF_002742605.1 Olea europaea var. sylvestris
CTCATACAATGCTTCATTTCTATGGTCTCTTCTTCTTATTTCTTCAGTTAGTCCAGCTGCAACCTCTATCTTATACTAGTTGGTATAGAAGCATAAATAATTGGACATGCAAGCCCACAATATTACAACGAATTCATAGGTCCAAAATAAATAAGGCCTCGCAGACTTGTAAGAAATAAGAATAAAACTAACAATTCAACACATCCATATGGCCCAGTTCATAATCATCCACTAATAAAGCATTCATCATATAAATGCTTTACTATATAATATCTAATATTTTATGCATGTATATTTTAAATTTCTAGCAATTAAGGTCAACTAAGCTAATTTAAACAAATGGATTGGAACAATTAACTAATTAATTAATCATATTAATAAATCAATTTAATTCGCAGGTATATTTAATTAAGATCAGATTTTAATCAAAATACCGAATTAACGTCCAACTCTAATTTCACAATTATAGGGCGGACTTATTTAATGAAAATCAAATTTTAATTAAATACCAAAATAGAGTCCGACTCTAATTCCAAAGTTTTAAGGAAAAACAATTTAATTAAAATCAAATTCCAATTAAATGTTAAATTAGAGTGCAACTCTAATTTCAAGAATATATTAGGGTGAATAATTAGTTAAAATCAATTTTAATTAAATACTACATTAGAGTCCACTAATTTGGATTGAATTAACATTTTAATTTAGGATAAAACTCCTAAAATAAATAAAATTCAATTTAGGTTAAAAGTTTAATATTTAAGTTCAAATCCAATTTTAACGAAAATATGAAAGTCGACAACTTCAAATAAAGATTTTTATTGGGTCAAAATTAAAATAATGGTCAAACTCATTTAAAATACATTTTTAAAACCATTTTAAAATTCAAATTCAAAACCTCCTTCTGAAAATTACATTTTGAGCCAAGTTTAAAATTGTAACCAGGACTCCAAAATTTAAAAATTGCAAGCAGGCCTCCAAAATTTAAAAATTGCAAGCAGGCCTTTCATTAAAATAATTGCAAACTGACCATAAATAGAAAATTGTAGCAAGAGCATGGTCTACTCGTCATCAAACGGATCACTATCCACAAAGACAATTGATGAAGCACTGAAACTTTTTGACACTATGGCTACTACTTCAATTATGTGGACATCGGAATGAGCAGATCATAAGAGGACGCGGAGAGTTTATGAAGTGGATGTGTATTCAACCTTATCTACCAACATTGAATCATTATTTCACAATGTGAAAAGTATGTCACAATCAGCTAACACAGCATAGTCAAAGAAGGGCAATTGTGAGAAATGTGGTGCTAAACATGTAACAGCAGAGTGTCCAATCTTGGTACAAGGGATAGAGCAGGCATATTTTGCTCAATAGGGACAGCGTCAGCAGAACAATACATTTGGAGAAACATACAATTTGAGTTGGAAAAAACACCATAATTTCTCTTGGAGCAATCAAAACTAGAATAGGTCACATGGTCAGTATCAGCAGTTAGAGAAAAAGCCTCAACTGGAAAGGATGTTCGGTAAATTCATGAAGAAGACCAATTAGTACATGGAGGCTAGTAATCAATTCTTGAGGAAAATCAAGGCTACTCTTCAAGACCAGAATGCAGCCATAAAAAATCTAGAGACTCAAATGGTACAGATGGCAATTGCCTTCACTGGCAGAGAACTAGGTAGTTTGCTAGGTAACACAGAAATAAACCCGAAAGAACATGCTAAAGTAATTACAACTCAAAGTGGAAAGTAGCTATTTGAAATACATGTAAAAAGGTCAGGTGTAAATCGAGAAACAAAATCTCCTGCGATGGAAGAGCCTATAGAGCATAACGAGCAAATAGAGGAATCTACCCCAGCTAAAGAACCAGGCAAATCAGAGGATAAAGTAACTGTCAACCCTCATGAGCCTCCTATACCTTTTCCACAAAGGCTAAAGAAGCAAAAGTTGAAGCAGAAATACAAGAAATTTCTAGAAGTCTTTAAGAAGCTTCACATCAATATCCCGCTCCCCAATTCACTATTCTAGATGCCTAGCTATGCAAAGTTCCTTAAGAACATTCTATCAAATAAACGCAAGCTAGGAGATCACGAGACAGTGATGCTAACAGAGAAGTGAAGCACCAGAATTCAAAAAAAGCTCCCATCAAAATTGAAAGATCCAGGGAGTTTTACTGTTCCTTGTACTATTGATGAAGTTTATTTTGATAAAGCTTTATGTGATCTTGATACAAACATTAATTTAATGCCTCTATCTGTTTTCAAGAAACTTGGCTTGGGAGAGGCTTAGGCGACTACAATGACACTACAGCTAGATGATCGGTCATTGACACATCCCAGGGGAAAAATAGATGATGTGCTTGCTAAGGTTGAAAATTTATATTCCTTGCAAATTTCCTAATTTTGGACACGGAAGAGGTCAAGGACATCCCGTTGATACTTGACAGACTGTCCTTGGCAACGGGAAGAGCTTTGATCGACGTTCAGAATGGGCTGTTGATTTTGAGATTGGGAGAAGAGTAGATTTCGTTTAATGTCTTCAAGACTATGAAATTACCTACAATGTCACATAATTGCTTCCAGATAGACGTGATCGATAAGGTGGTTCAAGACTCATTTTTGCTACATAATCCATCAGATGCCTATGAAGCTTGCATTGTACACTCTCAATCAACGTGGTCCGATTCATTGGAGATGGAAACATGTGCAAGGTTTTTGGATACTAACCTACCATATACACGCAGAAGACATTTTAAGGAGCTTGGGACAGGACCCATGAAACCACTACCATCCATTCAGTAGTCATCGAAATTAGAACTCAAGCAACTACCACTACATCTCAGATATGCATACTTTGGAGAGTCTTGTACACTCCCCATCATCATCTCAAACACAGTCAGTGAAGTGGAAGAGGAGAAACTACTTAGGGTACTAAGGAAAAATAAAACAGCAATTGGATGGACTATAGCAGATATAAAAGGGATTAGCCCTTCACTATACATGCATAAGATTTTCATGAAAGAGAATTTCCAACTAACCATAGAGAGTCAAAAGATGTTGAACCCAAATATGAAGTGGTCAGAGCAGAGGTATCTAAACTTCTAGATGCTGGAATCATATATCCGATATTGGACAGTGCATGGACTAGCCCAATTCAAGTGGTACCAAAGAAAGGTAGAATCATAGTAGTGCCAAATGAGAAGAATGAGTTGATACCGACCAGAACAATGACAGGATGGAGAGATACATTGATTATCATAAACTCAACGTAACTACAAGGAAAGATCACTTTTTCCTTCCGTTTATTGATCAAATGATGAAGAGATTGGCAGGCCACTCACATTACTGTTTCCTCAATGGGTATTCAGGTTACAGTCAGATATCAGTGGCACCAGATGACCAAGAGAAAACAACATTCACTTGTCCCTATGGTACTTTCACATATCGCAGGATGCCTTTTGGCCTTTGCAACGCCCCTGCCACATTTCAACGATGTATGATGGCTATTTTCTCAGACATGGCAGAGAAGTGTATAGAGATATTCATGGATGATTTCTCGATCTTTGGGTCTTCGTTTGACGAGTGTTTGGAACATTTGAATCTGGTATTACAAAGATGCATGGAATCTAATTTGGTATTGAACTAGGAAAAAATGACACTTCATGGTTCAAGAAGGGATTGTACTTGGGCATCGGGTCTCAACAAAAGGAATTAAGATAAACAAAGCAAAAATTCAAGTTATTGAGAAGTTACCATCGCAAATATCAGTAAAAGGGGTTCACAATTTCTTCGGACACATCGGGTTTTACAGGAGATTTATTAAGGATTTCTCAAAAATCTCTAAGCCTCTATGCAACCTATTGATGAAAGATGTGCCATTTGAATTTAATGAGAAATGCCTGACAGCTTTCAACACTTTGAAGGAGAAATTCATGTCAACATCGGTAATTGTAGTACTTAATTGGGAATTGCCTTTTGAATTAATGTGTGATGCCAGTGATCATGCCGTGGGTACAGTATTGGGACAGTGAAAAAACAAGGTCTTTCATGTGATTTACTATGCAAGCAGAACATTAAATGATGCCCAGATCAACTACGCAACCACTGAAAAGGAGCTCTTGGTCATAGTTTATGCCTTTGACAAATTCAAGTTATATCTCGTGGGGTCTAAGGTTATAGTCTACACAAATCAAGTTGCATTAAAATATCTGATGACAAAGAAGGATGCTAAGGCGAGATTAATCCATTGGGTGTTACTCCTGCAAGAATTTGACATTGAAATTAGGGACAAAAAGGAAAGTGAAAATGTGGTGGCAGATCACATATCTCAATTGGAGTCGAGAGAGACAGACGAATTAGTGGATATCAATGAGATTTTCCCAGACGAATAGATGTTGAGTGTGGAAGCATACTTGAAGATGAAGTACCCGAGATTCTTAAGCATTGCCATTCATCTACCTATGCGGGATACTTAGGAGCTTCAAAAACTGCTGCAAAGATTTTACAGTAGGGATTTTATTGGCCTACATTGTTTAGAGATGCCTTTGAGTATGTCAAGAGGTGTGATAGATGTCAATGCATTGGGAATAACTCAAAAAAGAATGAGATGCCACTCAACAACATATTGGAAGTTAGGATATTCGACATCTGGGAAATCGATCTTAAGGGTCCTTTTTTCCCATCGTTCTCAAATCAGTACATTGACTATGTCTCTAAATGGGTGGAAGCAGTTGCATTGCTAACAAATGACGTAAAGGTGGTGATTGGATTCTTGAAGAAATATATCTTCACCAGATATGGCACACCGTGGACAATAATCAGTGACGAGGGCAACACTTCTGCAATCGCCAATTTTAGCAATTGTTAAGTAAATATGGGGTTAAATACCATATAGCAACCCCATATCATCCACAAACCAACAGGCAAGTTGAAGTGTCCAATTGGCAGTTGAAGAGAATACTTGAGGTTACAGTAAATTCTTCCTAAAAGGACTGGTCTAAAAAACTAGATGATGTATTGTGGACATATAGGACAGTATTTAAGACACCGATAGGTATGTCTCCATATCGCCTAGTTTTTGGGAAAGTGTGCCATCTCTCACTAGAAATAGAACACCGTACATACTAGGCTATTAAGTAGTTAAACATGGATTTGAAGGCCCCCAGTGAAAAGCATTTACTGCAGCTAAATGAGTTAGATGAATTCTAGATGGAAGCGTATGAAAACTCGAAGCTTTACAAAAAAACACACTAAAAAGTGACATGACCTAGACATTTAGAGGTGAGAGTTCAAAGTGGGGCAGAAAGTTTTGTTGTGTAACTTGAGAATCAAACTCATCCTAGGAAAATTAAGGTCAAGGTGGTCGGGTCCTTACACTGTCACAAAAGTTCTGCCATATGGAGTCATACAAGTTAGCCACGAAACAAAGGTACATTCACAGTTAATGGGCAAAGGCTGAAATACTATTGGGACGGTGACTTATCCAAGCAAAAGTCTACCGTTCAACTCGGGACACCTAATTGAAACAAAAGTGGGAAAGTCGAGCTATCGACTATAACCTAGACCTGGGTGGGAAGCAACTCACTGTATCCTTTTGATTTATTATTTTTTCTATATTAGCTTAGGAATTTTTCAATTCATGGTTGCAAATATTTTTTAGAGTTATGTCATCGATCATCTATGCATGTCAAAATAGGCTAAGCACTATTCACACGAGTCCCTAGGTATTGAGCACGAGTTAAGACTGATTGAAGTTGTTATTGGGTGATTGGTTATGACATTCATGCATTTCAAGGCACAATGTCATTTTTCATAAAATTTTCAAGAGTATGGTTTGAATTCAATTCAATAATTGGTCTTGGTACTAAGTCAATTAATACCCCATGTGGGTTAAAATATTTTCAAAATTTTTCAGGTATATAAGATGCCGGGTCAACTTTACCAATCGAAAACCAAAAATTTTGGGAAAATGTGAGCCAAGTCATTTTTTCTGGGGATTAATTGTTGGTGCAATTTCATATTCATTAGTAAATACTATAAAAAAAATGGCGTTTTAGTCCATACGACCGTATAGACTAAAATCCATGCGGTCGGACCACCATGGTCAGGGCCAGTCCTGACCCTGACCAATTACTCTATGCGACTGTACAAATTTACTCTATGAGGTCACATAGAGTAACAAAAAAAATTGCATTATCAAACATCTCAACTCACACACCCAACACACAAATTAACATATACAACAACAATCCATTGTACAAATCATTGCATTATCAAGCATTGGAGTTGAGTAGCGATCTTGAATCCTCCACATTCATAACAAGTTTCAAGGTAAGTTTTCTAAACCCTACTTCATCAATTTCGAATTTGGGAATTTCTTGTTCTATGTTCTATGTTTTTTTTTTTTTTTATATAATTTGATTGAGTTGGGTATGCTTGAGTGTTTGTGAATGGGGATTGGGTCTACACTTATGCCTTGTCAAAATAGAGATAAAACACTATGCACACAACATGTTTAATGAAATGCCTAAGTGACAAGTTTTATGTAATTTTGTAAACTTTACTTTTTTGGTACATTGCAATTGAATTGAGTAGCAATTGAGTGATGAGATGTTAAAGGAAAGGCATTTGAAAACACAAAACACCAAATCACACACACGTAGGCACGACATGGCTAGGTCACGGCACCTTATGCCACCTACTTGGCCCCTTCAGTTACCTAACCAAACAACCTCCGATCAACCTGAAATTTGACTATGTGCTAGAGTACATTACATACTTCCATATGCCCAAAGATGACCTAGGAAAACTTCGATATTTCTCGATGATATCAGGGTGAAAGTCCTCACCCGGTCATGGGTCAAAATTTCTTAAAATGCATTTTTGGCCTTAATTTTATTTGTTTTTTTCGTTGGTGAAATATTTCTACTATCTTGAGCCTCAATTGTTGAATATTACATACCAATATTTTAAACATGCATCGTGAAGTAAGTTTGGGAGATTCGTGCGTCACAGTCGACTTTCTTATTTTTCTTCGTGCCTATTTTACTACACTCTTTGGTTTTGATATTGAAAATTTTCCTCTTGCAAGATGTTGCCAAAAACAACTTCGGAAGGGAAGGAAAAAGCTCGAACATCATTTGGGAAAGCATGTACTAGAGAGCTAGAGGGGGGTATACAAAGATTCCTAAACCCCAAAACAGCAGCCCGGTATTCCAATGTTGTAAGTCGGTGGGCATTAATTCTAGAGCGACTAGTAAAATTTGTAGATCTCTCTCGCTTTGAATTAGCCACTTTGGTCGAATGATGCTGATGGGAGAAAATAGTAGAGCAACCATACCCTGTACATGAAAATTTGGTTGGAGTGTTCTATGCAAACTTCAATGTTGATATTGATACATCGGGCTCGGATCATTTGCACCAGACATGGGTTAGGGGACAATGGATCATGTTCTCACCAGAGGTTATCCATTACTATTATCAGCTCACGTGGAACATAACCCCCATCCCGAGCAAATTTAACTGGAGCAAAGTGGCAGAGGTCTTATTGGGGCAAGAGAATGCCTGGCCACTCCCAACCACTAAATTACACCAAATTGAGCTGACACCATCTATAGCCATCATGTGGTTGTTTATGTGCCACAATATCGAGCCAACGTCGTATAGAACAACATTTACAGATCCCACGATGAGTTTCATATATCACTTGTCTGGGAAAATAAGATCGATCTTACCACACTCTGTTATGATCGGATATATAATTTGGGTACTTGGGGAGAAAGGCACAATTCTTTGATTTTTCCCAGCCTCATTAGTAGAATATGCAAGGCAGCAGGTGTGACTATCTCACCAGGGAAAGGGCTTACAAAACCTAATCCCCCTATAAAGAGCACTACCATGGAGACTTAGGACAGAGCCAAGATAAAGCATAGGGAGAAGGAAGAAAATGTGTGGTGCAGGCAGTGTACTATTTCTGATCGGGTTACATAAAAATCGATTGAAGCTTGTGCCTTGTAGCCTGCGTTGCCTTGGGATCGTCTCTGCTTCATTCATACGACAGGAGGACCAAAATGTGGGCACCGAAGTAAGACGTTGTCGTGGGCGAGTGCGTGCGGTGTCCCTTGGGCACGACGTGCGAGGTAGCGTGTTTGGTGCTCGCAATTATGACTGTCATCTCACTGCAAACTCATGTTTCAGCCCCTTACCAACACAAGCTTTTTACCCATGTACGACAGTGAATCTCGATCTTCCTAAAAAATCAGGCCAAAGCTATAGATGCCTGCGGCTTGCATTGGCTCGGCACCAGATGTTGCTCGTTTGCAAGACGGGAGGACCAGGTATGGGCACTGAAAGAAACATTGTCGAACGTGCGACATCCCACGAGTGCGGATAGAGCCAGGATAAAGTACAGGGAGAAGGAAGAAAATGAGTGGTGCATGTAGCAATAGGCTGCTGTAGGACAAGCCGCTGTAGATGATGACATGCCACAAGCTCCTCCACCACCAATGGGAGTTGATACATAGTTATTGCATTAGACATTTACGACTCTCACATGACTAGTCGTGATATACAGGGCATCCAACAGGCTTTAGGGACTTTAACGACCGACATGCAGATAGCTCGACGTAACATCAGTACCACCCAAACCATGGCAAGCGCTGCTTACCAGGAGGCCCGAACAGCTAGGAGGAAGATGGATACTATGAATGAGAGGTTGAATGTGTATGTGGGCCGAATGGATGGCATACAGATAAGGGTAAATGAAATTTCGAAAAGAATACAGAGCATGGAGGAAGAAACTAGGGCACATAATGATATGATAAAAGCGGTGCAGGCCGAGCAATTAGACCTATTAAGGCAGATCTTGGCCCATATCTCTCCCCAGCCAAGAGTGGACACTGTGGGACCTAGTTTTCAGTCACCACCACCATAGTGATCAGGGGAGTTTTGATTAACTCATTTTGCACTTGTCTTCCAAATTATTCCTTTTTTTTAACTTTTACTTCTCACATTGAGGACAATGTAATATATAAGTTTGGGGGTGGTGGTATTTTTTGAATGGTGACACATTTTGGATACTAGACCATCGGCATGTAATCTTTTTTAAATCTATCACAATCCATCAATACTTTTATTTAATGTTTACATATTGTGTGCTTGATGAGTGATTATTAGATCAATATGTTGTATTAAGATCATTGCATGCTTGTGTGGATTTGATAGACTTGTTGACAAAGATGTGATCATTGGACTAGAATAATTTAGAAATTGTGGATATGGTGCTGAATGTATTAACTGATACTTGTTCGTACAGTACATGACACTCTTTATGCACGTCACTCATGGTTTACATGTTGATTTAGTGATTGGGTTTTTTAACACAAGCTGGGAGAAAATTGATAACCCTCTACCGAATAAAATGGTGAAACATCTTTAGATAGTTAGGAGATAGTTGAGCAATTATAAGGAAACATTGAGATGAGTAGAGGCTTTGTGCATGAAGTTTTGTTGTGTGGATTGTCTAGATTGGTGAGATGAAGATTAGGTGAAAGTCTTAAATTGGGGGCTGATTTTAGAGATCAAATGTATAGAAAAATAATAAAGGGCATAAATTTAAGTTATGAAAATAAGACACCTTTTTCCATGCCTTTATGACTTGAGCAAGTAAACCTATAAGTATATTTCAAAATCTGGTACCCTAAAGCCAACTAATTTGGGAGTCACCAGTCCAAACCTCGCTATAGGGGTCATATAGAAAGCAAAAGGAGAAGAGGTTAATAAAAAGTCATCTGATCGAGCCTTTATAACTTGAGTGAATAAGCTTATAAGGGTGTAAAACTTGGTGCCCTAAGGCCAACTGGTTTGAGATTCATCGGCCTAAAGCTTGTTAGAAGTTATATAGAAAGCAAATGAGAAGATGAAACAAAAAAAAATTTAATTTAGAAAATGAAAAATAAAAGACACGATATTGTGGATGAAGCCCTTGGACATTCAGTTGATAAAATTACACCTTTGAGGCGAGATAAGTAAGTTCGTTTGATATTAAGTATTGAAGCAATCAAAATCGAGGAAAGCCTTCACTTGTTGACTAGTAAACTTGTGATAGTGAGAGCTATCCAAACTAAGAGAGGGTAAGGATTATAGTTACTAGAACCCTAACTTTAAAACACAATCCCGGGATAATTTAGTGAAGGTAATAAGTTTGGGGGGTTGTCTATCTCTCGAGCAAAGTAAGGACATAATTGACCACTCTGGGTCGGGACTAACTCCATTATGAACTTGATATGTTGGCATGAGTTCACACACACGTCAAGTATACAATTTACAAGTAAATGTTGATTTCATTCATGCATTATTGAAATTTGATTGTGACAAATGCCAAGCTCCAAACCCGAGAAACAGCAAGTTATTAAGCCATGTTTGTGTAGAGTTGAGTCACTATTTTGTTTGAGGACAAACAATAGTTCAAGTTTGGGGAATTTGATAAGTGCGCATTTACACACTTATTTAGTCCACAAACATGACTAAATTCTAAGCAAAATGTTTGAATTGTGACTTAATTTTGTTTAATTTATATACCTTAGGCTATATTGACAGACATGTTGGAATCCATGAGAAAAGATTCGAAAAAGGGCCAAAACAAAGCAGAGTGAAAGTTCCAAGGACCAAAGTGCAAATATCCAAAAGTTGAACAAAAAGGTAAATTGAGAAGGCAAACGAGTTAAGTATCAACTTAGGGTTAATGGCAGATGATCAGAAGAAGAAAGACAAGAAAAATGACAAGAACAAAGAGAAACGAAAGTCTAGGGACTAAAGTGATTGTCCAAAAGATGAACCGAAGGATCAATTGAAGATTTGATTGAGCCAAGTACCAATTAGAGGCTAATATTTGTCGCTGGAATGAGAAGAAGGAAGAAATAAGGCCAAAGTGGAAGAGAGAAAAGTTCAAGGACTACAATGATCATCTTCAAAAATGGGCCTCTACACGACCACAAGTTATTCTTCTTCGCAGTCGCAAGCTTGGTTATTGAAACTGAAAATGCAAAAAAAAAAAAAAATTATACCTATGCAGTTGCATAGGCAAAGTTCGGGGAACGTTTCAGCAGTTTCCTATTTACGTCAAAACTCTTTTGGAACTTGATTTGGACGGAGTATAAAAGTCTAGACTTGTCAGAATTAGGGCTAGAATGCATTAGAAGAGAAAAAACATGTCTTGGAGACAAATTTGAGGGAGATTAACAAAGGATTTCACGAAGATTATCAAGGTCTCACGCGAATCCATAATCCAGTGATGTTTTATCTTCAAGAATTCCTTTATTATTTCCATGTTAGGCTAGGCTAGATATTCTTGTACTAGGAGAACGGTGAACTATGTAATGTGATCTTTGAATTTTAACTTTTGCAATTTCACAATTAAACGCGTATTTGATTATTTCAATGGTTTATATGCATTAATTTCTACCATAATTAAATGCATGTGATTATGTGATGTATGTTGATTTATTTCTTACATTCGAGAGAAGGAAAATAAATTTGATAGGGTATAAATTATCATAAGGTTTGATAGGAGATAGAGATATACCCTTTTGTTTTGTGTGAATCGTTAATTGCTCAAAAAATCACATGCATTCTTATGTATATGCATTCGTCATAGAGATATAGGCTGGTGGTATATAAGAATAGGTTCAATATTGCTTAAGAGAGTGTGTTGGATAGATTTCGGAGTATTGATTCTTTAATAACCCAATCGTGTTGTCATATTGTGAAATTAGGGTTTTAGGTGATCATTACATAGGAATTTGTGATCCTAGTGCGTTTAAATTTCATTGAATAAAGTGAACTTGCATTTCAATCACAATATTGCATTTAAACTCAGTTAGATACATCATTTTGTATTTTTAATTCATTCAACAATCATTCTAGGGAAATTAGGGTTTTTCTTAGGTTAAAACTTCAGTTTGATAAATTCGTTTCGGTTAAGGCTAATGTAAATAAAGTTGGACTACTCGATCTTTGTGGGACAATATTCGGAACTCAATATTTCACTTTATTATTTGTTAACGAACCGTACACTTGCGGTAGTTTTAAATCGAAAGAAATAATTTCTTGAACACTTATATGCCTAAACATTCTCGAATATACAAAGTCCCTTTCACCTTTTCAATTTTGGCATATACTTAACATTTAGTTAAGAGATTCTATCTATATTTATGTAATTACAGATTTACATTGTTTCCTTTTAAGATACGGATTCTCTATCTATATCAATATCTGCGCGTATATACAAGCAACTGTAGAATTTTGTAAGCAACATCATAGTATTGTAAGTGATTCTCAAGAAAACATTTCTTTTGGTTAAGTTATATGTTGTTGTTACTAATGTTTGAACTAACTCTTTTTTTTTTTTCTGTCCCTATGCAGTCCATTCTATTTTTTACTTGATGGAATCAATGACATTAGTCGGAAAATCTCTTTTGGGTGTGTTTTTTTAAACGAATTCGTATCGTCTGATAATTTTGACATTTTAGCTAGAATTTTTTTAGTTTCTAATTCCCTATTTCTATTCCATATTAAAATCTAATTCTTATGAAATGTTTTCCATTCTTTGGGCTTCAAGCTGTCATCGACTGTTTAGTCTTTCTACTTGCTTTCTCTTTACATTTTCATTTGAGGATACGTTAAGTTCTACTTTTATTAACATACTATCAGAAACTTATATTTTCTACCCGCCTATTTGTTATTTCATATAGTTACGGTAATTTCTCAATCTATACACTTTCAATGCATACTTGTTATAGAATGCCAAACTTTAAAGTTCGTATTATTTTATAGGGTAATTGGCGCAAAACGTCCCTACCTTTCAGTTTAATTGTGAAAATGTCCCCACATTTCAGTTTTTGGCATTTTTTCCCTCAAATTAACCTTTCGTTGTGATGAAGGTCCTACCGTCCAAGTTCCATCCATTTTGCCGTTAATTAAAGAGAGAGAACCAATTTTTTTCCACTCAGCAGGGGTAAAACTGTCTCACCAATTGAAAACCCTTATTTTCTTAATTTCCTTCTTCACACTTCACAGCTCGAACGGTTCCCATTCCACTCTCTATCGGTTCTTCAAAAATTTCCATTTATCTTCCATTTCAACAATTATTGCTTCATTTTCCTCTCGTATGGTCGTATACCAGTAGCCGACATAGTGGAAGCTCGCATTGGGAGTTTGTCCAACGAGCGACGTTGAGTAAGAATCATTACCTATTGGGTATTTTCATTTTCCATTTCGCATTGTGGTGCTTTGCATGATTGAGTGTATGTGTAGGGTTTTGATAGTGTGTATTGTTGTTATGTAGGCCTTCAAGGAAACACATGTTTCTTCCATATTTGAGAAACACCGGCGATGAACGACCCAGATATGGTATGTAGTTCATCCCCTGTTTTTTGTGTGAACTTCTCTGACTCCAATGTGCATTCACAAAATTTCGAATTGGAATCCTCCAATTTATGTCTATTTTCTGTCACTGTTCGTATTTCCCTTTAGCATGCATTCGGTGTCCATGTTGGTGTTTTTTTATTTTTTTGGATAAGGCCCCGTTTTGGTGTTGAGGTTGAGTTATGTCACTTTAATTATTTTCAGTGTGCTATAAAATTTTAGTGGAATATTGTTAGTGTTGTGTTTCCTGCTTTTCTATTTTTGATGTATTGATGCCATAGAAAATATCCATGTTTCAGTGTTGAGGTTGAGTTTGTCAATGTCCACGTGGTTGTTAACATTATACGATTGAGTTATGTCATCTTGCATTGAGTTCTGTCAATGTCCTCCCTAATTTGTTGGTTGATTTTGATGTGAACTTTATACGATTGCTTGCAGGTGGTAACTCTAAATATTTTACTATCGAAGTACATTATGGAGGCTAATTTTATGATAAGCCAAACAATGTGGTTTATGAAGGGAGATTCGTTCTTTCGTCGACTTCCTTCATGCTAAATGGTGCAATAGAGAGAATTTGCGTAAATTCTTACATGGGACTTGTGATGAATGTGTGTTAGAATTTTACTATAAGAAGCAAAAAATGAGCTTAGGGAAGGGGTTGATGAGACTAGAGAGTGAAGAGGATATTAACGGAATGCTTAGGGATAATGATGGACGTCCAGATGTGAAAATATATGTTGTAGCTCGAAAGCAATCATATGCATTGTTGTGGAATCCTTCACAATCACAAGTTGACGAAGACCAACCATTTGAAGGTTGTTATATCTCTTCAGTTGCTGAAAATGAAGGAAATGACCCTGAAGATAGTTGGTTAGATAAATTTTTTGATGAAAATGCTGACGAGTTGTGGTCACAATACGAGCAAACCTTACAATACCAAAACGAGGGAGATACAAATGTAAGTGATTTGAATCCGGAGGAAGATCAAAATGAAGAAACAAGGGTGGAAGAAGAGGAAGTTGAAGGTTTGGTGGAATTTGATTATGAGATGGAGCCGGAGCCTGTAGATACTGTTGAAGTAGGGAGTGAAAGGGTTCATTTTGATTTTGGATTTGGTATGTCGAATGAGTAGCCTGTTAGAAATTCAGATACTGACTACGGGGACTCCGATGATTTATGAAGCATTCATAGTGAAGAGGAAGGCAATAGAGCTTCAAGAAGGAAGGCTTCCAATGATGCTTTCAATGTGGGGATAGATATGGAGGATCCAGTGTTCAAAACAGGTCACTTGAACATTATTCTTTACTTCAAATTTAAACTTGCTTATGTACTTTAGTGTCATGAGGTCTGGTATGCATTGAATTTTTTTTATTATGCAGGCTTGATATTTGAGTCGAAGGCCGTACTAAAGGTTGCAGTCACCTCACATTCAGTTGCAAACAATAGAGAGATTAAGTTCAAAAAAGATGATGCTCGTAGATTGAGAGCCAAGTGTAAGAGAGATTGTCCGTGGGTATTGTATGTTACAAAGGAGCATGGTAAGGCAAGTTAGGTGATCAAAACTTTTGTGGAGGAGGAAGATCAAAACTTTCAGGGTGACCTCATCTTATTTAGCAGATAGATATTTAGCTGATTGGAGGGTTGAGCAAAACATGTCAGTTACTGCATTCATGGAGAGGGTTAAGCGATATGGTTTAGATGATATCTCAGCCTAGCAGGCATATAGATCGAAGGAGAAGGCATTCGAAAAAATTAGAGGGAGTGTGATGGAGCATTACAAATTACGGTGGGCTTATTATGAAGAGTTAAAAAGGACAAATATTGGGACCACTGCATTGGTCGAGGGGCACGCTAGAGAATTTCAATAGTTGTATATTTGCATTGGGGCATTGAGAGATGGTTTTATTCGAGGTTGCAGAAGGGTGATTGGGATAGATGGCTACTTTTTGAAGACAGAGCTTGGTGGCCAATTGTTAACAGCAGTTGGTGTTGATGCAAATAATGGTATATATCCGGTGGCATATGCAGTTGTGGAGGTTGAAAATGGGTATAAAATTGGAAATGGATTTTGGAGTTATTGAAGGATGATTTTTACATACGTAACAGTCAACATTGGATATTAATTTCAGATAAGAAAAAGGGATTAACAAATACAAATGGGACATAGTTTGAGAATTTGGAGCATAGAACGTGTGTCAGACATCTATACAACAATTTCAGCGTCTTTCTTAAGGGTTTAGCACTGAAGAACTGTTTGCGGGATGTAGCCAGGTCCACTACTATATAGCAGTGGTGTCAGCACATGCAACGTATGATGGACTTAGACCCGGTTGCTTATGGATGGCTTGAAGAAAAACCAGCTTCCCATTGGAGTAAATCCCACTTTAGAGAGTAAAATCAGTGTGACATGCTTTTGAACAACTTATGTGATATGATCCTGGAGTCGAGCTAGACGAAGGCGAGTGCGAGTCGAGATCCGTTGATAGTCGATGGTGGACCAATGACGCGATCAAGGGCAAAGCAAGTGAAACAAGCGATGGGAATGCTCGTTCAAGAAACCATTGATGGAACCATGTTCGGGACTCAAAATGGAGTAACTTTCATGTTCGGGTCGAAGTCCGAATCAACTTGGATCAATTTAATATCGAAGGCCGAAGACGGAGGAAAATGATAAGCCTATGCGACCGCATAGGCTTATGAGGCTCATGGTCGCATAGGTGCTTATCGAAACTCAAAGGAGCCAACCAGACTGAACCATGCGACCGCATGGAAATACACTATGCGGCCGCATAGGCCATTTTTTTGGCGAATTTCCTATTTTTGGTATTTTTCCATATTTTATTAGTTTTTGATTCTTTTCCATATTTTGGGGATTATGCTCGACTTTTGCACGATTTTTACCTAGTTTTTAGGTTTAGAATAAATAGGAGTTTTCATGCAATTGTTAAAAACTTTTGACATTATTGATATTGAACTAAAGTGAGGCGTATTGTCTTCTTTTCATCGTTCTTCATTGAACAACTTCGAACTTATCAAGTGTTAACTTGTGGCATTCAAACAACCGGATTTAATTCTTGGATTGCGTGATCAAGGGGTCTTTCAAGCGTCGTTCTTGTTGGATTTTTTGGTTCGACTTTCTTTTGGGTTAATCCTAAACTCTTAGATTAATTTGGCTTTTTTGGGTTCGTCAATCTCGTTGTGGGTTTCATAGTCAATGTTGCTACGGGGTTCTCATCAGTTGGTATCAGAGCCAGGTTTCAAATTAATTGAAGGTTATATCTTTTCTTTATTTGTTTGAGTCGTTAATTTTGTCTTTTTTAGTTCTTCTTCGTTCTTATTTTTCTTTTCGTCATTTCATTGAGTTGTTGGTAGTTTAATCTTCTTCTTTCATCAAGGAGTAAAAAAAAAATTACTGTACATTCGAGGTACTGTTCATCTCGAAGTACTGTTCACAAACAAACAAAAAAATTGATATTATTATTGTTTGATTTTTGCTTTTTTTTTCTACGAACAACAATTCCAACATTGTGTTTGACTTTGGGATATTCAATTAGGTTCATTCTTTCAATCTTCTATTGAGTCTATTCACATATTCGTGTCAAAACATTCATCTATTCTACTTATTCAAGTCCTTTGAGTCTCGTGGTCTTCGGTTAATATTCAATTTTTTTGAATTCCCGGTAAAATAATTGATTTAGTTCACTTGGTTCTTTGAAGTGCTTGGAGGGAGACTTTGAGTGGTAAAAGGCCAAGTGGTGAGTTTAATAGAGGGAAAAAGCCATAGTGAGTGTTTTTTGAGTGAAATCTTTGCGAGGCATAAAAAGAATTGTGTGATATGATGTCGGAAAAAGAAGGTTATAATTCAAGCCGAAACGGTAACGATAACAATGCATCGGAGAACATGATAAGGAGGTTTGAAAGGGTACTTGGTGATGTTAGGGAGAAGGTGGATAGGCAAGGGAATGGATGGCGCAAATGGGTACTACAATTGCTAATCTTAGTCGGGGACAAGTGGAGATGTCTAATGCTAGGAGGCCGGGTAGACGTGAATCTAGGAGAGGATGGCGGGATGAGTATCGTAGTGATGAGGATGATTTTCATGAAAATGACATTGATATGGGTCGAGCGAGGCATAGGGGCGATAGGATGGAAAGACGAGGTAGAAATAACGTGGGAGATGAAGTAGACGGAAATTTGGGGAGTATTAAAATGACTATTCCGCAGTGTAAGGGGAGAAGCGATCCGGAAGCATATTTAGAGTGGGAAAGAAAGGTCGAGATGATTTTTGAGTGCTATAATTATTCGGATGAGAAAAAGGTAAAATTGGCGGTGCTTGAATTTGTGGAGTACGCGATATCTTGGTGGGATCAAGTACTTACATCACGGCGTAGGGGTCGGGAAAGACCAATTAGCACTTGGGATGAATTGAAGGTGTTGATAAGGAGGAGGTTTGTTCCGAGTCACTATTATAGGAAAATCCATCAAAAATTGCAAGGTTTGTACCGAGGATCGAAAAGCGTAGAGGATTATTACAAGGAGATGGAAATTCTTATGATTCGGGCTAATGTAGAGGAAGATCGGGAAGCTACCATGGCATGGTTCTTGAATGGGTTAAATCGGAATATTGCAAATGTTGTAGAGTTGCAACACTATGTGGAAATCGAGGAATGTTACATGTGGCAATGAAGGTCGAGAGGCAATTGAAGAGGAAGGGGACGTCTAGGCAACCGTTAGGTACTTCGGCTCCTAATCCAACATGGAAATCGAAGTGGGATGACAACAACAAAAATGGGGCTGCAGCTAGAGGTAAAAATGATTGGCAAAAGGGCAAGGATGAAAATGCTAGCAAACCAATATCAAAATCGGAGGCACAATAGTCGCGCAATCGGGACATCAAATGTTTTAGGTGTTTGGGAACGAGGCATATTGCTTCTCAATGCCCAAACAAACGGGCGATGGTGTTGCGGGATAATGGAGAGATTGTGAGCGATAGTGATGGCAAGTTTGATGACATGCCGGCGTTGGAGGATGTTAGTGAAGAAGAAAAAGTTGAAGGGCCGGTTAGGGATTTATTAGACACAAGGTGAGCTCTCACTACTCACATCAAAGTGGATGACTTGGAGTTGTAACGAGAGAACATTTTCCACACTCAATGCCATGTCAACAATACGGTATGTAGTGTTATAATTGATGCTGGTAGTTGCACTAATGTAGCTAGCGTATCTCTTATAGAAAAATTGGGTTTAACATTGTTGATACACCGAGACCTTATAAATTGCAATGGTTGAATGAGAGTGGCGAGGTGAGAGTGAATCGAAGGGTGTTACTTAATTTGTCAATTGGGAGTTATAAGGACGAGTTAGTGTGTGATGTGTTGCCAATGCAAGCGGGACATATTTTATTGGGACGACCATGGCAATACGATAGGAAGGCTATGCATGATGGGTACAAAAATCGATATAGTTTCATTAAGGATGGAAGGACCATTACTCTTGTGCCATTAACACCGGCGCAAGTCTATGAGGACCAATTAAAATTGAGAAGTGAGGAAGAGAGGAGAGCAAAAGAGTTAGAAAAAATGAGAGCAAATAGTGAGTTGGAGAAAAAGAGAGAAAATATTGAGATAGCCATTAGAGAAAAAAAGAGAGAGAAATCACAAGAGAGAAAAGAAAGAGAGTCCCCCGAGAGAAGAGAGAAAACACGAGCGAATTTCTTTGCAAAAGAGAGTGATTTGAGGAGGGCGGTAGTTGAGAGAAAAGAGATAATCTTGTTCGTTTATAAGGAATCACTCCTTAATTTTGAGGAAACTAACCCACCGCTCCCTAGTTTGGCTAAGTCTTTGTTGCTGGAATTCGACGATGTATTTTCGGAGGATGCACCAAGTGGATTGCCACCTATTCGAGGCATTGAACATCAAATTGACTTCATACCTGGAGCTATCATTCCAAATCGACAGGCTTATCGAAGTAATCCCGAGGAGACTAAGGAGCTTCAAAGGCAAGTGGAGGAGTTAATGAGCAAAGAATACGTGAGGGAAAGCAAGAGTCTTTGTGCGGTACCGGTTTTGCTTGTACCAAAAAAGGATGGAACATGACGAATGTGCGTGGATTGTAGTGCTATCAACAACATAACGGTAAAGTATCATCACCCTATACCTAGGTTAGATGACATGCTTAATGAATTACATGGTGCTTGCATATTTTCTAAAATTGTTTTAAAAAGCGAGTATCATCAAATTCGTGTGCGGGAGGGTCATGAATGGAAAATAGCTTTTAAAACTAAATTTGGTTTATATGAATGGTTGGTTATGCCGTTTGGACTCATAAATGCACCTAACACTTTTATACGTTTAATGAATCATGTTTTACGTGCTTTTATAGGAAAATTTGTTGTGGCTTATTTTGACGATATCTTAATCTATAGCAAAGACCTAAAAGAGCATTTGGAACATTTAAAGTGTGTGTTAATTGCTTTAAGGAAAGAACAACTCTATGCTAATCTTAAAAAATGCACGTTTTGTATGAATAGAGTTATTTTTCTTGGTTTTATGGTTAGTGCTAATGGGGTAGAACTAGACGATGAAAAGATAAAAGCTATTAGAGATTGGCCGACACCTAAAAGCATAACGAAAGTTAGGAGTTTTCATGGTTTGACTAGTTTTTATAGGCGATTTGTGAAAGATTTTAGCACTATCACCGCACCACTCACGGAGGTAGTTAAAAAGAGTGTAGGTTTTCATTGGGGTGATGAAAAGGAACTTGCATTTAATACTATTAAAGGTAGATTGTGTGAAGCACCTGTTTTGACATTACCTAATTTTGACAAAACATTCGAGATTGAGTGTGATGCATTAGGAATAGGGATTGGAGCAGTTTTGATGTAGGATCGAAGGCCTATTGCATACTTCAGAGAGAAATTGAGTGGAGCTGCTTTAAATTATCCTACATATGACAAAGAACTTTATGCACTTGTTCGAGCTTTGAAGACTTGGCAACATTATCTATGGCCGAAGGAGTTCGTAATATACACCGATCATGAGTCACTAAAGCACTTGCGGGAACAAGGTAAATTGAACAAGAGGCATGCATGGTGGATGAAATTCATTGAGACCTTTCCATACATCATTCGGTATAAACAAGGTAAGGAAAATGTGGTGGCGGATGCGTTGTCGCGAAGGTACGTATTGCTAACTACTCTTGACTCTAAGCTACTTGGGTTTGAACATATTAAGGAATTGTATGAAAAAGATGTTGAATTTTTGGATATTTATTTGTCATGCATAAAAGGGGTGGTTGATAGGTTCTTTAGGCATGAGGGGTATTTATTTCGGGAAAATAGATTATGTATTCCTAATTATTCTATTCGGGAGTTGTTAGTAAAGGAGGCACATAGTGGTGGATTGATGGGACACTTTGGGGTTCAAAAGACTTTAGATATATTGAAGAAGCATTTTTATTGGCCTAAGATGAAAAGTGATGGTAAGCGAATTTGTAGTCGATGCATAGGTTGTAAAAAGACTAAATCTAAGGTTTTATCACAAGGTTTGTACACATATTTATCTATACCTAGTGAGACTTGGGTTGATATCTCGATGGATTGGGTTTACCTAGGACTAAGACAGGTCGGGATTCAATTTTTTGTGGTTGTAGATAGGTTCAACAAAATGACACATTTTATACCATGTCACAAAACTGACGATGCCACGAACATTGCTGACTTATTCTTTAAAGAGATTGTGCGTTTACATGGGGTTCCTAGAAGCATAGTGTCGGATCAGGATGTCAAATTTTTGAGTCACTTTTGAAGAGTTTTATGGGGTAAGTTAGGCACTAAGTTACTATTTTCCACAACTTGTCACCCACAAACGGATGGGCAAACCGAGGTAGTGAATAGGACTATGACACAATTGTTACGCACAATAATCAATAAAAATTTGATGAGTTGGGAGGAGTGTCTACCATTTGTTGAATTTGCATACAATCGAGTTGTTTACTCTACTACGTCATATTCTCCATTTGAAATTATATATGGTTTTAATCCACTAACTCTTTTGGATTTAATTCCTTTACCTGTAAACGAACGTGGTAGTTTAGATGGCAAAAAGAAGGCGGAATTGGTTAAGTCACTCCATGAAAAGGTAAAAGCGCAAATTGAAAACAAAAGTAAGTTGGTTGTGTCGCAGGCGAACACAGGTAGGAAGCGCATGACATTCGAGCCAGTAGATTGGGTTTGGTGCACCTTAGGAAGGAGCGGTTTTCGGAGCAAAGAAAGTTCAAGTTGCAAGCGAGGGGCGATGGTCCATTACAAGTGATTGAAAAGATAAATGACAATGCTTACAAGTTGGACCTTCCAAGTGAGTACAATGTTTCAGCTACTTTTAACGTATCTGATCTCTCTCTATTTGATGCAGGTTCAGTTTTGAGGACGAATCCTTTTGAAGAGGGAAGAGATAATATAATCCAGGAGTCGAGCCCGACGAAGGCGAGTACGAGACGAGATCCGTTGATAGTCGATGGTGGACTAATGACGCGATTAAGGGCAAAGCAAGTGAAACAAGCGATGGGATTGCTTGTTCAAGAAACCATTGATGGAACCATGTTTGAGACTCAAAATGGAGTAACTTTCATGTTCGGGTCAAAGGCCGAATCAACTTGGATCAATTTGATATCGAAGGCCGAGGACGGAGGAAAATGATAAGCCTATGCGACCGTATAGGCTTATGAGGCTCGCGGTCGCATAGGTGCTTACCGAAACTCAAAGGAGCCAACCAGACTGAACCATGCGACCGCATGGAAATACACTATGCGGTCGCATAGGCCATTTTTTTGGCGAATTTCCTATTTTTGGTATTTTTCCATATTTTGTTAGTTTTTTATTCTTTTCCATATTTTGGAGATTATGCTCAACTTTTGCACGATTTTTACCTAGTTTTTAGGTTTAGTATAAATAGGAGTTTTCATGCAATTGTTAAAAACTTTTGACATTATTGATATTGAATTAAAGTGAGGCGTATTGTCTTCTTTTCATTGTTCTTCATTGAACAACTTCGAACTTATCAAGTGTTAACTTGTGGCGTTCAAACAACCGGATTTAATTCTTGGATTGCATGATCAAGGGGTCTTTCAAGCGTCGTTCTTGTTGGGTTTTTTGGTTCGACTTTCTTTTGGGTTAATCCTAAACTCTTGGATTAATTTGGCTTTCTTGGGTTCGTCAATCTCGTTGTGGGTTTCGTAGTCAACATTGCTATGGGGTTCGCATCATTATGTGAATCATTTAATAGCACAATTGTGGCTTCAAGAGAGAAACCGATCTTAACCAAGTTTGATGAAGTGAATTGTGGCCCGTAAAGAGTCTTGTGATAGGTGGACAACTGCAATTCGACCTAGAATTCAGAAGATTTTGGACAAAAATGGTAAACTTGCAAGGTTTGAGTGGGCTGAGTACGCAGGTAATGAAAAGTTCCAAGTTCGCCACAATGCAGGGATTGTGCTACATGTTGTGGATTTAAGGGCACGAACTTGTACATGACGTGGTTGGCAATTATCAGGAATTGCATGTAGCCATGTCATTGCCTCAGTTGTATCTAGAGACCTGAACGTGTTGGAGTTCGTGGATGACATCTATAAGAAGGATGCATACATGAGAACATATATGCCATCAATATCTCCCATCACAGGTCCGGACGCATGGCCTACCCTAGGTTTGAACCCTCTCACTCCACCGGTGTACACGAAGAGGCCTGGGAGGCCAAAGAAAAACAGAAGAAAAGAGCCGAATGAGGTGGCTTCTTCAAGTCAGCTGAAGAGGTCCACACAGTCTAAGAGCAATGCCAATACTTCACAATCAACTTCAGGAACAATGGAAGGTCAACGAAAAAGATCGAGGCTAACAATGACATGTTCGAAGTGTGGTGAAGCAAGACACAATAGGAGAGGCTGCAAAGGGGTACCACCTTCAACACCTTGTTAGGATGAAACTGTTTGGCGTCTGCCAAGTTCACTTGTTAATTTTTTGGCTTTTGTTTTTGTTATTTAGTGCACAAATTGTTTGCATGTAGTGGATATAATATAGCACTTTAGAAACCTTTTTTGTTGTTTATGTACTGGGAAAATGTAGGAAGTTCAGGACTTATGTTCGTTGCACAGTGGATATTTTGCACATTTGAAATGAACTGTATCTATTTTTGCTTCAGCGGGTAGTTGATATTTTTGCTTCAGCTTTCGATTGATTGGTGGTTGAATTGTGTCTCAGATTTTGTGATAGAATTGTGTATTTAGGGACTTTTGAGTTGGTGTGTATCAACAGGTGGTATATGGAAGAAAACAGGGAATTCTCTAGCCAAATTTTTTCTAAAAGTTAAGGACGTTATTCGCAAATATTTCTAAAAGGTAGGGACGTTATTAGCAAATATTTCTAAAAGGTAGGGACTTTATTCACCAAACTTTTTATAGGTAGAGATGTTTTAAGCTAAAATTATAACTACGTAGGGATTATTAGCACAAGGTTCATTCAATTCCCAGAAGAAGTGAACAGGACCCGTTCACCTTCACCAATAAGTCAAAATGGGCCATTCACCATTGACAGCACCCATTTTCACTCGATCTCCTCAATTTACCCCGTGGTCACAATAAGCATAAACTAGAAATAAACATCTAGCAGTCATCTCTATAAATTGAACACCCATTCAATATATATCTTACTACATTTTTCCAGAAACCTAACATAAAAGCAGCAGTGATGGTCGGATGAAACTTGGACGGAAGGACCTTCATCGTAACGAAAGGTTGATTTGAGGGCAAAAATATCAAAAAAATGAAAGGTGGGGACGTATTCCACAATGAAGCTGAAAGGTAGGGACGTTTTGCGCTAATTACCCTGTTTTATACAAGATTTTTACTAGATTTTGAGGTCTTCAAGCAGAGGTTAGTGTGTTCTGTTCATGACTGTAGACATAAATGAAATTATTACTAAAAAAAATCTCTCTATTTTCACTCACTCTATTTTTGACAAGAAATAACTGTAACTGTTTCAAATCTTCCCCTTTTTCGACTGCTTCAAAGAGTTTGCAGATCACTTGACCTCCTAACTTTAACTGTTTTGGCGAGAGATGTACTTCTATAAAAGTGACGAAATTGTGTAACATATATGCAGTAACTCAATCATTCTGACTTCAATATGGATTCAACAGTGCCAATATTGCAAGTCAGTTTAACATCGGTGACCTTCTTGGAGTGTTAGTCGCAACTGTCATGTCAAATCTTGCGTACAAGGCAGTAATTGATTCTTCCTGAGTAATAACTCTTAGTGGGAAATGATCTAAGAAAATATTGCTTTCTGGAGTCAATTTCAAAAATAATAATTCTGACTTATGGATAATGCTATATCTAAATGATTGTGATTAAGGAAGAAATCATTGCTACAATAGTACGACATATCCGTCGTTCATCGAACACAATAAGCGAATTCTAATGTAGATTTAATAATAATCAGAGTTTTGTGTCCGGATTCTTTTCTCTACAGTTACATCTCATTTGTAGCTAATGAAGTAAAATTTATGAACAAAAATACTCATTTCTTTCTAGATTGTGAAAGTTGATTAGTTTATATAGCCATATGTCCTCTATGATGATTAAACCTGATTCATTTGCGTGTTATAAATATTGATCCATCCTAACTTACCTTTTCCCTGTTTTACCTAGTGATATCAATGGAGATAAATTAAATGCATTTGCTATAAGTACGAAGAGAATCCAATTACAATTCGGATGTACTATAATTGGAGCTTTTCATAATTTATTTATTAGTATTTGATACATGCGTAATTCCATCTGTAAGTTAGCTAACTGTTGGCAATTTATACTGATTGACGCAAAAGTTGAAAACTTTCTTCATAGTACGAAGTGTCTGACTGTAAAATTGTCCTTGTTCGGCATTGGCATTACTATGCATGATGGGAAGAAAAGCCTGCTATTAAGGCTAAATTTGATCTGGAAACTTTATTTTTGCTATTACTTTAATTTTCTGAAATGTTCAGGTAAAGCAAATGAAAGGGAAAAAGAAACAAAACTGTTATAACAGGTTGAAAGTGTTTTTTGGTTCTTCTATATTCTCCACATCATTTGTTATGAAAAAATGGCATTCGACAGATTTCTAGAGATCGATTTCCCCCTTCCTTCAATCCCTGTAGTTTTTATACAATAATCAATAAAGCGAGCTAAGTGATGCTTACTCTTTCCTTTGTTTTATTCTTCTTTATAATGAAGCTCTAAGTTGCACCATGTTAGAAATAACTATAACCCATTAATTTATTTTATGATTTGCTACAGGATCATTTTCAACCACGTATTCGCACAACAAAATTTTCTACACATATATCAAAAACTATTTCCTAGTTTTTAACCACATATTATACTAAAATCACTATTCAAAACTCTTATTTTCTACGATAATTGTTGCCAAATAGGCTTTAAATAAGCTTAATAATTTTTTGTTCATTTGATGGCTTCCAATCGGACTTCTTTCTCTAAATATAACTCATTCCATGAACAAAACTAAGTTTCAAGGGAACTTTTGCAAAATTTTTTGATTATCATCTAAAAAAAACATTATCTACAAATTACTGTTCAATATTTTTCATATAAAAGACTGCAGCTTTAGGGGAGTTCTTATCCAATTACACAAGAATAATAAATGTCAACCACAGGAAGAGTGAAGCATAAATGGCACGACCCGATCTCGAATCACCCTAGCGGACCCGAAACATAACTTGCATCAATGATAGATACCAGCTAAGTGTAGGACCGCCACCAAGGTAATATTTATCTGCTTTGACTATGACATATATTTTTATAAAAAAATTGATAGAATTTCCTTTGTAATATGAATTAAGACCACCCAAAAAGAAATCAATTTCCTCAAATTTTTACGTATAATTTAATATAGGATACACCGACCCTTCGACACACAAACTATTCAAAACAAAATGTTGGCAAACCGACATTTATTATGCTTTACATACAAAAGCCCCCAAATGTACTAAATATGCAGCAAGCCCATAATATTATACATAAAGCACAAAATGGCTTATGAAACGTGACAAGCATATGCTCCACAAGAAATAGGGACTACACAAATAATGACAATATGTAGCTCGACTCAATGGAGTGACAGGCTCCAATACTTTTTGTTGGGAGATTATTCACCAATTGGAGAAGAAACAATGCAGAAAATTAATCAAGAGGATGAAAAAATGAATCAAGATCATGACGAAAATGGAAGGCTCAAACACGACGTTACATCGTTGTTCTCAAACGATATTTGCCCCCTCTTGGTATTAATGTTGGTGCTTAAAAGATCTTGTGGCAAACGGTTTGAAGGATTGATCAAGCCTTGATATAGAGAAACACAAAAGCACAAGCATTTCTCCACCCAAACTTGAAGAACATAAAGGGAATATATGAATGTGGAGGAAGAATGGATTTTTCTTTCTTGTGGAATGATGACAGGTTACCATATGTTTTGTAATCTAATTTCCATGTGTTTTTTATGTCCAACAAACACATAATTATAGCCATGAATCATAGCTTCACAAAGTGGTGCCAATACAAGTGAAAAGGCGCCAAAAAATATAGCAACAAAATTGCCTAACTGCCTGCAACGGTCTTCTCGTGACTACCATGGGACCGCATGGTACAAAGCCATACAGTCGTATGGTTCAACCGCATTGAGCCTTCTAAATTCTGTAGGTGCCCATGCGACTGCAAGGGCATTAAGCTTGTGCGGTAGCATAGTTTAAACCAAAGATTATGGCAACATCTTTTTGTTACACTTGTTCCATTTCCATTCCACACTCTTTGTTTATTGATTATTTGAATAACAATTTCCATCAATCCCCCACTTGTTCAAAATTCAATAAACTCTCATATTCAAAGAATACGATACTCATCCCTAAGGATTAGATATCTTTTAATTTGAATCTAACCATAGTGTAATTCAAACAAAGTAAAGTCGGAATCAAAGGTAGACGTAGCTTTGAACCAGTTATTCGATGTGACAATACCGGTAAGAACACACACACGAGTACCACGTGTTCTCAAGTTCCTCAACTCACTTAGCACTGTTATGGCCTTGCGCTCATCCTATTCAACAAATTTTTAAGAGAAAAACTCCAACTCTCAATTGAGGCGGCACCACCTCAAAGTTTGTTTAGGTGAAGTTCTTCCAGTACCTTTGTTACTTTTAGAGGTACTTGTGTTTTAACACTGAACTTTATTAGGAGCTTTAATACTCAACCCTCACTTCAGTAACAATCAGCATTATTTAATTAGGATAAGGTTATCGCGGATTTATACAATGCTGCAATTATCCACATATCGAATGACTTGTTGTTACCCTTTGAACCCATGGATTACGTTTTAAGTAATGACGGGTTGGGTTGCCATCATTGTTGGACCTTTGTAGTTTAGGAGTTTCAACCCCATTTTACTGAAGTAGATGCCACTAAAATTTTATTTAGTGGTCTAATTAAAGTATCCGCTACGTCTTTATAGAAATTATTCCATCTTTGCTAATTTCCTTTTTAAGTCATGTCTAAGACTTATATGTCTTGACTTTTCATTTCATGTGACTTAGTATCTTATCAAAGTATAGCTAGCCAACGATCGATTCATTTGATAGATACAATTTGTCACCACCAAGAAGCCACATGCTTCTCACTCACTTTATTTAAAGCCTCATTGATTTTTAAAACACTTGTTGGATGATTTCCATTAATTCATTACACTAGTCCATCACTTCTATTTGTGGATTTTCATACTTGGGTATTCACTTATCATCATTGAATCATTACAATGATCTTCAATGAATAATCTTTAAATATTTCATTGGTTTTGCTAGCGCCACAATCGGCCTTTACCCATTTAATCCACTTTTAGACTTAGTGTGTTTCATCCTTACAAGGCCTTCTCTACCTTTCTCCATCATAGATGTATTTCTATGATTAAAAGGTAAAGGATGTGGTAACTTTTTAAACTAAGTTACCCCCACATTTCCTCAATTAGGAATTCTTATACAATCTTATAATGTTGCATCCATATATCTTTGAACTTCTTCATATAAGTTCATAAGATTAATGTTAACCCCCACATTTCGGGTTATACTCGAACTTAGAGTTCCTTAATATGTCAAACCCCCACACTTGGGATTTTACTTGAACTTAGAGTTCATTAACTCTTTTGTAGTTCAATTTGCTTATCACTTCAATAATAACCGTTAAAGTCTACATACTTTCAGATGGTTATCATTAATTCACAATGTACTTCAATCCACTATTTAATTTTGATCACACAATTTTGATCAAGGTCATCTCATAGAGCTACCATGCTTTTCAAGCATAAACCAACTCAATTTAGTTCCACGATTGAATTCCAATTGAACAACGAATGAGACTAATCTCCAATCATTGGCATTTTATCACTTTCATGACCTTCACAAGATAGCATCATATCACATCAATGACATGGTACATATTCGCCTTATTCACTTTTGGACAAATCACATTTTGTTCTTTTATATGCAAACATGATTTTGCATAAGATTATCTCACTTAATTTGTGGCTATCAACATTTCAATAGAACATAAAATCAATCATCAAGTTTATCAAGTGATTCTCATATTCCAATAGAACACGTAGTCATGAAATTTCATGTACTTCCAACAAATAGTAGGCATCCTTACACATCCTTTAGACCCACTAAAAATTAATAGGCTGGTCTCAAAACACAAATATGGTTGTGCTTTACTTGCACTTCAAAGTCCATAAACCAACATAATGGCAAATGCACCGTTCAACAAATGATGCCTTGCAGAAACATGTGGGCTACCCAAGTGGGTTCGTGTATTATCCAAGCAAATGTGACAACCACATATTGGAATCAATCACCGAATAACAACCATGATGAAATAGATCTTTAGCCACCACAATTGGTTTAAATTGCATTCTTTAAAATGTCATGCATAAGAGCCATTCCCAATTGTCACAGCAAAGTGAGAAAAATCAATTAATCAAAATTGATTTTCACAATATCCTTTATACATGAAGGTTATTTATATTATAAATTTTGTCATACTTATATGCAAACATATTTGTGCTCTACAAAATATTTCCATTTCTCAATAAATATGCAAGCATCTTCCGCTTTAAAATAAATTAGGACAAATCGCAATTTGTCATGCTTTTATGCGAATATAATTGACATATAATCATCTCACTTAATTCCATAGGATTAAATGAGGCTATCAACTTAACCCAAGTTAATATGAGTTCAATATAACATGAAACCAATCAATCAAATTTATCATGTCATTTTAATTTTCTAGTAGAGAAATGGTCACAAAAGTTCACATAAAATTCTAATACTATAGAATTTTTTTCATATATGCAATATCATGAATATTATTGCAATAATATAGTATGCACATCAAAATTTCAACCATTTAACCATATGGGTTAATGCCAAAAAATTTATGCATCTTCGAGTGAGCACCTGTGAATAATTTATTTCCAAATATGCTCACACATTTTCCATTATGCACGTACATTTGTCAAAATCAAATAA
>NW_019250118.1:30647-49421 GCF_002742605.1 Olea europaea var. sylvestris
TTTGTATAATGACTTTGGAGATTATTTTATTATTCTCTCCATGTATTATGTAATCACCCACTTACATGTGAAATTAGATTTGGAAATACAGCCAGCAGGGATGCACAAATCTGTCACTTATACGGTTATACCGCACAACTTTCAATTATTTTGAATAGGTAACTTACCGGATTTCCACATGCATGCAACGGTCGAAAAATGTGCTCTTTCATTAAACTATAACAGAATCATATGCACACTGGTTCATGGAAGAATGCATAGTGCAAATGACGATCTGAATAAAAACACCCTTTTACAGATGGTGGCGGCAGTTAATATTTTTCCATCAATATGATTATATGAGTGCACAAAACAAATTTATGTGCTTGCACAATCCCAGAACGCATACTATATTTTATGGAATCAATTGGATGTCAAGCATGTGGGCACAATAAAACTTCCAAATGTGAATATAAATGGTATGAGACAATTATATTCACAAAAACATACCTTTTGTATGCGAGAAGATTGAATATAATTTCGTCTTACCAAATGGGATTCAATCCTTTTACTTCGACGGAAACATCGCGTTCCAGGTTTCTTTTCCAATGAAGTGTTGATTTATCGACTTGATCGTCGCCATCATAGTTTCATTCTCCATCACACAAATATCGTTTGAGATTGTTGAGAAACTATTCACCACCGGGGTTGGAGAAGAAACAATGCAGAAAATTAGTCAAGAGGATGAAAAAACGAATCAAGATCATGACGAAAATGGAAGGCTCAAACACGACGTTACATCGTTGTCCTCAAACGATATTTGTCCCTTCTTGTTATTAATGTTCGTGCTTAAAGGATCTCGCGACAAACAGTTTGAAGGATTGATCAAGCCTTGATGTAGAGAAACACAAAAGCACAAGCATTTCTCCACCTGAACTTGAAGAACATAAAGGTTATATATGAATGTGGAGGAAGAAAGGATTTTTCTTTCTTGTGGAATGATGACAGATTACCATATGTTTTGTAATATGATTTCCCTATATTTTTTATGTCCAACAAACACATATTTATAGCCATGAATCATAGCTTCACGAAGTGGTGCCAATACAAGTGAAAAGGCGCCAAAAAATATAGCAGCAAAACTGCCTAACTACTTGCAACGGTCTTCTTGTGACTACCATGCGACCGCATGGTTCAAACGCATTGAGCCTTCTGAATTCTGTAGTTGCCCATGTGACCTCATGGGCATTAAACTTGTGCAGTCGCATGGTTTAAACCAAAGACCATGGCGGCCTCTTTCCGTTTCTTCCACACTTGTTCCATTTCCATTCCACACTCTTTGTTTATTGATTATTTGAACAACAATTTCCATCACTTTTCAACTCAGCTACTATCTGATAAGAAAAACGGTGACAAAATATATGAACTTGTAACTTAGTGAATGGATAGTTTGCAAATTAATACACTTTTTCCATTTACACATATATACTGAAAACTCTTACATATTTTATTATGACTTTAAGAAATTCTAAAATTTGGTAATACTTCTAAGATTAAAGTATAATAGAATCACAAAATTCTTTATTTTGAATAAGCAACTGTAAGGTATAACAAATACAAACAAATCTGATATCAATAATTATGAGTGAAAATATCCTTTCACAGTATTATAAGTTGAAATCTTCATTCTGTAACTTAAATAAACTAAATTCTGTGGTCTGAAATTTGATAAGTCATATAATATTGAAAAATCACACCAAAACAGTAATTGGAATAGATGTACACGACAAAGCTATTCAATTATGAGATTTTCGTTATTTACTAGCCAATTGTCAAATTTAAGTGTTTACTAGTTTACTTCATTATTTTTATTAACAAATCATAACCCCCAACAAGATTATAATCACAAAAACTTTCAATTTGAATAAAGCAAATTATTTTGGACATATTAATTGTTAGTTTTTGTGGTTATAAAAGTAAATTACTATAATAAATCTAATTAACAAACATTGATTATATTTACTTTGAATGAGAAAACTAAAATTTAAAAATCTATTATAGTTATGATTTTTTATAATATATTTGTCTATTTATTTATGTAATTTGTCATCTTGCTCGATCCTTTAGACCTCGACTCCCCCTTTTCCAGGTCGATGTCAAGGTCGGTTTTGAAAACATTGATTCTAAAAGTGAACTTGTGCTCCGCTAACTCCTATACTTGCAATCAAGTTCCTCTTTTATTTATTTTTTATAAAATATAGTCATTAACTTTCCAAACTTGTAAACTAAACCCCGAAGTTTAAATTTTATCCATCTTAGACCCTCAAGTATATAAATGTTAACATATGCCCCCAATAATATGATTTATTCAATTTAATTCCCTATTTGATTTTGACTTTGGATTGTCGAACCTTTGACTTTTAATAAATAATATTGACTCTTGACTAGTATAAAATGGGGTGTAACAATAAAAGAATTTAATCCTCATTCAGCTGTTTGCATCAAAAGTTGTATTCTTTTTCTCCTTTTTCATATTATGCCCTAAAACTGAAAGTATAATATTTAACACATTCTTTTAGTAATGAAAGAAACAGATGATTTTCTTTTACTATTCATCCTGTAATGGTTTTCTGTTTCTCTTCAGGCTGCATAAAATTCTACTCGCAAAGTAATTCATTGAATTCGATTTAGCATATTACATACATATCTTTGATGAACGACTATAATAAACGGGGATGATATGTATGACAATGAAATGTCCTTGCACTACCTAAAATGCAATATCCTAACATGTACATCTACCCATCAACCTATACTCAATCAATGCGCATATCACTCATCAATTCTTATATTCAACCTGCTAACATAACCTTCAAAATAATGTACCCGTACATTGTATAGGCAACAAACTAGTAGTGAATAAATTCTATGGGGTCATGTTGTCAACAAATTTCAAATTTTTTTTTTCTGTCCATGTGTTAACATGTAAAAATTGGACACCATGTTAGACCGTAGCTGCGATAGGATGCGGTAATCACGAGCGCTCCAACACTCAAGTCAAATGGTGGAGAAAGTATTTGTGTAGGAGAAACACAATGGGCGGACATAATAAATGCTGAGTTGAAGAATGAATATTACCAAGTGCAATATGAAAAGAATATTCAAAATAGCACTCAAACTTTTATTACCATTGAAAGACACTAAGCATGAGCTTTTATACCAAGAAACAATAATTAATGTCCACGAAATGCTTGACATGTGGCATCATCCTAACCGCTCACTAGTAAAGTTCAAATGTCCTAATCCCACTTGACATAGGTTAAAAAGTAGTTACCATATGTTATAGCTTGTAATTCGAAAAGTTGATTGAGTGTATCTGCTACATCGCTGCCAAATTTGTCAAGCATAAAAAGTATGTTTAGCGTAGGTGACCCCTATTCAAGATGTCTTCCATATGAGATGTCAATCACCTCAAAAATACACTATAACAGGAAGTGACACCTCACCTTGAAAGTGGTAATTTTGGATGAGGCATCATAAGACTTTGCTTTAATACTAGTCACTTGGAAGGGATTGTATAAAGGGGATAGGGGAGTGCGAACCTTGTGATGATCTCTTGCTTTGCTTTTTTCATAGCAAACTATCATGTGGCCTACCTTCTTGGCCTAGGCTTAATAATGGTCCCTCAAGTCTAGGTGTGAATATATAAATATAGTCAGTCATCTTGTAGGTTAGGAGCTAGCAAAGTGAGGAATGAGAAAATGTAAAAGGAAGGCTTACAATCTTCCTCCAAATTATAGGTTAGCTATGGAAAAATGAATACTTAGTTGATGATCCCTGGTACACGAGAATTTACAAATGGACTCGAAAAATCTAAGGGGGCTGCTCTCTTTGTGTTCGAGTTTTGAGTTTTGAATTTCATTTTGGGTTTTATATTTTGAGTGTCTGTTTTGAAATTATTGAAAGCATGTTCTTTTTGTCATTTTGAAAAAATGTTTCTTAAAACATGAAAATTGAAATTTTTTTCATTCATTTTCTCTTCTCCAGCCAAGGCGATTTTCGCCCCCTCCAACACCGTCGTCTTCTAACTCACAAATCGACCACCACCTACCACCTAGACCACCAGATTCTAGCATCACTCGAATAGGGATGACAATTTGAACCGTCAAAATCGAAAACTGCGATTAATCGAACCAAATGGAGCAAAAAAATCGAACCAATGGTGCAATGAAGCGGATATGATATTTGGTTCATGGTGGTGCAGGTAGGGTATCTACGCCGTCAAACCAAGACCGAACCCATTACCCGCCAAAAAAAAGTAAAAAATAAAAATAAAAACAATTGAATTGATTATTGGGCTTTACACTATTTTTCTATATAGCCCAAAACAAAATTTCCCAATTACATCTACTTGACCTAGCCGGCCAGCCCACTTACATTAGCCCATAATAATAGCATTCGTATGACAGTATATAAATACAAATCTTACTCTCCACAAACCACAAACTCACGCACTGCTCCACTACCCCCACGGTCCAAGCCGTCATCACCTCCAGATATTTTTTCACACGACTTTAATTTGAATCAGATTGAATTTCAATTTTAAAGAAAAGATAGGACCTTAGGTGAGGGGCCTTCTTAATCAAGATTATTAGAACAAAAATTTCATCTCGGTCATTTTTGTTGTATCTGTAAACTGATTGCATTTTATATCCAATTCCAGGGATGCATTTTCAGGATTTGATGCAGAAATTGTTTCAATTTTTTTCAAAAAAAGGATAAATTCAATCGGTACTGATTATAGCATAGAATTGAACCAAGTTCGAGGCGTGGTCGAATACAATATATTATGTGTTTGTTTTCATTATTTTTTTCATAAATTGTTTTATATCAATTTGACGGATGAACTTATAAAAATTAATTTATTTTCATGGTTATTAACCGAACCGAACCGAACCGTACTGAATCGAGATACGAACTGAACCTAACCGAACTGATTTATGCGGTTATAGTGCAGTTATATTATGGTCAAAAAATTGGTGGTACGGTTATGATTTTGGCCGAACCAAACCGTTGCCAACCCTACACTCAAACCCCCTCACCTTCCGCTAGTGGCGGGGCCACACTTGGGCAAAATTTTGACCCATGGCTGGACAAGGTTCTGGGCGAAATTGGGCAAAACAATTGACCCATGGCTAGCAAAATTCGTCAAGTTCTGGGCGAAATTGGGGTTGACCTATGGCTGGACAAGGTGCACCAGATGAAGATGAGTTCGACCCATGTGGTGCGAGACCATGGGTCGATCGGACGATGCCAAAATCTGCAACATTAGGATTTTGTTGGATGGGCTTCACGACGGGTTTGTCTCTGGGTTTAATTCAAATTGTTGAATTGTTGTTTATGGTAAACTGGGCCACGGTAGAGGTCGGTTTGCGGTGGGCAATCGACCGGTGGTTGTAATAACCAAGTTAAATTAAAAATAAATTGTAATAGTCAAACCTAAAAGTGGGTGTCAATGATGTCATGCTATCAAAAAAAAGGAACAACAAACAAAAATTTTAAATGTGAGGCGATGCGTTGTCTTTATATCTATCCATTCCCAAACAAATCCATTTCATTGTTTTGCAAACATATACACATAGAGAGAAGTTGAGAATAGGGAGAAAAGAAAGAGAAAAGAGGAAAGAAAGAGGAGAAAAAAAGAAGGAAGAAAAAGAGAAAAAAAATGGGAAATTTCAGCATGGTGGTCTAAAAATAAGTGATTTCTAGTATTAAGCTTATCCTCAATTTTGAAAGGTAAGTAAAAATTTACTTTTCGTCAAGTTATGTCTAATTTTATAGTTGTTAGATTGTTAGACTAAATTCAATTTTATTGAAAAGTTAAGTATAATAAACTATGAAATTGAGTAAAGTGAATGAAAAACTAGTTTTAGTGATTAAAAAGACTGTGGAAATTGCTTAAGCGTGAAATGATTAAGTTTGGATATCGCCTATTTAATTATTTAAATTACTTAAAATAATTAATTGTTGATTTAAAAATTATATCATATTTCGGGCGGCAATGATGACATCGAGACAGCTTACCAACCAAGTTGATTTTGCGAACATTGTTCTGTGAGTGGAAAAATATAAATATTTTTAAATTAAGTATATTATCAAAGTATGTATAATTATGTGAATTATTTACTCCATTATGTGATTACGATGAAAGTTTCTGTTATTATGATCCATGCGAAATTTCAAGGATTATTTATGATATTAAGAATTGTTTGGTATGTGAGATATGTGATATTGAGATCGACCAGAAAAGTATCCATGATTATATTTTTTTTTTAGTTCACTGAGGGGCCTTGGCTGTGTTCTATACTACACCGAGGGATCTTGGATCGGAGATGAAGGGGTCTTGACCGTGTACATATAGTTCACTAAGGGGCCTTGGTTGTGTTCTAGAATTGATTATCAGAGGTCTTGAGACCGGCTTTCGTTCACGGAGGGGGGTCAAAGGCCCTAGACGAAAGTTTTTAGCCCGATGGGCGGATTACAAATTTTAGTCAGAGGGTACATTTTCGGTGGATTTTTCAATACATTTGATGTGATGAGATTATAGCATGATTACCAGCTTATGTTTATATCATGACTTGAGATTATATTTTCCCACATTATGTGAATGTCTTACATTTTTGCTATAATTATATGATGTAATCTTGCAAACTATTCAATGATATGAACTCGATTTTCGATAAGGAATATCAAATTGAAAAAGTATAATTATTTTCAAACTTCTCCACTCACTATCTATCAACTCATATATTTTTTCGTAATTTTCCTACATGTAACAACTGATTCTTTTTAGCTGAAAGAGCCTAATGATTTTGAAATGAGAGCCACACGACATGTTGAGTGTTTTAACTCATATTGATGAGGCATAAAGTAAATAATTTAGGTCCATCTCATTATATTTTACATAGCATTTGATTTTGGCGCATTTTTGTAGTAACTCATGTGATAGATTTGAAATTTAGTCATCATTTATCATCGACGCACGTCATGTTTTGGATCCACTATGGTGATTCGGGACGGGTCGTGTCAAAGTGGTATCAAAGCATGGTTTTGAAAATTTTTATGGTTCATGCATTAGTATTTCATGCATGTTCGGTGAGTATGACCACATGTCGTGGTGGTAGAAATCATAGGCTCTCTAGCTCAAATGTATGGAACCATAAATGATAGAAAAATATTTTTTTTAATAGATTTAGAAATGACTAGTATGTAAGTATGGTAGTTGCAATGATCTAATGGTTGAAAATGTTACTACTTATTGGGTTGGAACTATGTATGTAACCTATTAAGATTTGAACAGATTGTGATGATTTTGCGAGGCATTTGAAAGTTAAGATGTTACGACCACTTAATTATCAATTTATATTTAGAACTACATGATTTTTTTTATGTATACACAGGAAAATTTTTAGCTATAGCTTGCACAATAAATACAAGGAAATGATATGATGTGTGATTGGTGACATGATTTTTGAAGCCAAATGGTCGTTAGTGTTATCAAAATTTTGTGGTGATTTATGGCCACTTATATGGGATGATAATAGAAATAGAAATCATAATGGTTTATATTTATGCTATATGATAAGAAATTGTGGAAGACAAAATGATGATTTGTTGATTGACAGATGACAATGTGTTATTATGTATTTTAGGCATCGAGGAAATTAACGACAATTCCAATTATTTCGATTATTTATTAGTTGTTTGATTATAAGGAATGTGAGAATAATAAGGATGAACTTCATAATGATTACTTATTATAGGGTGATTTGTCGCTTTAGAAATAGAATTAAATGAATATGTGCATTTATGTATGTTTATGTGGAAAAAAAATAAATAATAATGATAAATAAAATAAAATAAAATAGTAAATAAATTATAGAATGGCAGAGTTGAAATTTAATAGATTAGGAAATTAACATGTGGTGTATTGATGTGTGAAATATTCACGTGATAAATATGAAGGTTATTATCTTGTGATATTAAGGAAAATTGGTATAATTAAATATTTTTGGTCATCCTATATGACGATAAATGCCAAGGTTATATGATCATAACATGATATGGTAAATAGAATGTAAATGAATATAATGGTTGTCCTATAGCAAAATAATGTGATGATAGATTTGGGTTGTTAAGGCCATTTGTTGGATTATTGTTTTATATTTCATACAATTCAAAAGCATTGAGTTAAATTTTGAAGTTAAGATGAATTTATTGAAATTTTAGTGATGTGATTTTGGGTTATTTTCAATTGTATAGATCATGAACAAAGTATTCCATTTTTATCAAAATATATTTGTTAAGAAATATAAGTAACACATGTTGGATTTGGATATGTCTAAAATTTAAGATGATCATCAAATATAGATTTTACTCATTGTAAAATAGTATCTTTAGGTTATGCATTGATGATAGATCAACGACATATTTACGGAATAAGAGTATAGATCTTTATGGATTAAATGTTATTATTGTCCTTTTAAAGAAAGAAAGAAAGAATAAAATTTGTATGGGTATAGAAATGTCAAAAGTTTTGCTATTAGGAAATTCTAAGGAAATATTTGCTCTTATATTTAAAGATGATAAGTGATTGATTCACGATAATGATTTATGTTATGGTTTATAAAAATGTTCTCTAAGTGGAATGATAAAATATTGATTATGTTGTTGATTGATAAAGAGATATGATTAAATCATGATATATGGTTGGTTATATTGGGATTGACATTTAGGAATTGTGGCGTTATCACATGGTGAGAAGATCAATACTTACTGACCACATGAGGTTAAGGTATATTTGTATTCGAAAGGGAGCCGAACTTGAAACTGTGTATTTATTATCGTTAGGTGATAAAATGAAAAGCTAAAAATATCAAATATTGATCATTAGGATGATATTTAAGGTATCGGTTCAACATGTATTCCATTTGTTCGAGGCCTAGTAAATAGACATCAGATTTAACTTATGCTATAAGATTATCAGTGGCGCTGAAAGAGAAAGAAATCTTACATATGAGGAAGAACCAGTTCACATATTGGATAGAAAAAACAGGTCTTTCGACGTAAGATTATTTCTTTGGTTAAAATCTTATGGAGGAATCATGTTATGGAAGAACCGATAGAGGAAAGTGAAGAGCAGATGTGTTCACAATATCCGTAGCTTTTTCGTACTTAATCAATTGAATTTCGAAGACAAAATTCATTTAAGAGGGTAAGTTTGTAGTAACCAAGTTAAATTAAAAATAAATTATAATAGTCAAACCTAAGAATGGGTGTCAAAGATGTCATGCTATCCAAAGAAATAAAAAATAACACAGCAAACAAAAATTTGAAAAAGTCAGGCGGTGCATTGTCTTTATATCTATCCATTCCCAAACAAATCCATTTCATTTTTTCGCAAGCATATACACATAGAGAAAAGCCGAGAGCAGGGATAAAAGAAAGAGAAAAGAAAGAGGAAAAGGAAAAAAAAATAGGAAATTTCGACAAGGTGGTTTAAAAATAAGTGATTTCTAGCATTAATTGAATTCCCTAATTTTGAATGGTAAGTAAAAGTTACTTCTTTTCAAGTTATGTTTAATTTTATAGTTGTTAGATTGTTAGACTAAATTCAATTTTATTGAAGGGGTTAAGTATAATAAATTATAAAATTAAGTAAAGTGAAAGAAAAACTAGTTTTAGTGATTAAAGAGACTGTGAAAATTGCTTAAACGTGAAATGATTAAGTTTGGATATTGCCCATTTAATTATTAAAATTATTTAAAATAATTAATTGTTGAATTAAAAATTATATCATATTTCAAGCGGTGATACTGAAATCGAGACAGCTTACCAACCAAGTTGATTTTGCTAACATTGTTCTGTGAGTGGAAAAATATAAATATTTTTAAGGTAATTATAAATTAAGTATATTATCAAATTATGTGTAATTATTTGAATTATTTGCTCCATTATGTGATTACGATGAAAGTTTCTGCTATTATGATCCATGTGGAATTTCAAAGATTATTTATGATATTGAGAATTGTTTGGTATGTGAGATATGTGATATTGAGATCGACCAGAAAAGTATCCATGATTATATATTTCTTTTAGTTCACTGAGGGGTCTTGGATCAGGGATGAAGGGGTCTTGACTGTGTACATATAGTTCACTGAGGGGCCTTGGCCGTATTCTAGAATTGATTATTAGAGGTCTTGAGACCGGCTTTCGTTCACGGAGGGGGGCCAAAGTCTAGTTACGAAAGTTCTTAGCCCGATGGATGGATTACAGATTTTAGTCAGATGGTACATTTTTGGTGGATTTTTCAGTACATTTGACATGATGAGATTACAGCATGATTACCAGCTTATGTTTATATCATGATTTAAGATGATATTTTACCACGTTATGTGAATGTCTTACGTTTTTTGGCTATAATTATATGATGTTATCTTACGAACTATTCAATGATATGAACTTGATTTTCGACCAAAATGTCAAATTGAAAAAGTAAAATTATTTTTAACTTATCCACTCACTGAGCTATCAACTCATATATTTTCCCGTAATTTTCCTACAGGTAGTAAATGATTCTTTTTAGCTGGAAAAGCCTAATGATTTCGGAATGAGAGTCACATGATATGTTGAGTGTTATAACTAATATTGATGAGGCATAAAGTAAATAATTTGGGCTCATCTCATTATATTTTACATAGCATTCGATTTTGGCGCATTTTTGTAGTAACTTTTAGTCAGCCTTGGTGATAGATTTAACATCTAATCAGCATCTGTTGTCGGCGCACGTCACGTTTTGGGTCCACTAGGGTGATTCGGGACAGGTCATGTCAGTGGTGGTAAGTGACCTTGGGTGTCATCGGATGTGGAGATTTCGGGAGAAAAAGGGGTGTGCTACATTTGTTTTTAGGCTGGATTTTTAGCTGCTTCATGTTGATTTGTGGCTGGTGGTTGGTTGGAGATTGTAGATGGGAATGAGACGAGGCTAATGGTGGTTAGATCTGATGGTTTTGGCAGCCGGAAGGTGGTGATTTGTAACTTTAGGTGGTTGCGGTCGAGGAGGTTGAAAACAAGACCGTTTCCCATGTTTTGAGTTTTGCCGTGTTTTGTGAAAAAAACGCCCTTTTTGTCCCTTTTCAAAATGAGTTTTTTTCACAATTTTTTTTTCTTTGGTTTTCGAAAAAGGAAAGAGAACCCGTTTTCACCATTTTGAAAAATCGAAAACCAAAAAAGCCAAAGAGAACAGACCCTAAGATATTGGAGTTTGAATAATATTTTGTCTGATCAAGTCCCCATGTTAGCTCAGAATTTAGACTCAATTGCAAAAACTTTGGAAAGCTTTGAAGTTAATTATAATTGTAATTAAAGCTCAAGAACTACATGTGGAGTTAGACCAATTGAGGCCTAACTTGACTTTGACTTAGATATTTTTTTCTCCTATATTTACTGTCAGGGGAGAAAAATGTGCAAACGTGTTTTGGAGAGATAAAAATTTGTTTTCCTGTCTGTCCAATGTAAAATTTAGTTTTTGGTTTAAATAAAAGAAAGGTGCCCCACATACTAGTGTAGTCCTTACTTTGGAAAATATTAAAGAAAATTTGAAGGTTGGAAGCATAAAGTCTTTGAAATTAAAAGTCGAAAGTTCATGATGTAGAAAGGTAGATGTTTCTATTTAGATTTGGATCAAGAATTGATTATCAATTTTGAGTAATTCTCAATCCAAGTTTTTTTAGTCTATTGTTACATACATGTGAACATCTAATAAAGATCTCAAATTACTGAATCAAAGAAAATTTGATTTTTCAAATAATTATTGTTCCGCATTCCAACAATTGTTATTAGAACAAGTACCTAATCAAAAATGTATGTTAAGACTAAATTTATACCAAATTTATCTAAATAAATCAATAGTTAAAGACATTGTAAAAAACTATGAGATTAAATAATTAGGATATTTGATTTGAATTAGATTATTTAACATTCATTCAATCAAATATGTGTTAATAGTCAAATTAACCACTATTAGTTAGGGATATCTCTTTAGTAAAACTAATCACATTTATATAGCCGAATTCACTCTATTTTGTAAATTCATGCACATAAATGCATTAATTTGCAGAAATTCAATTAAGATTTCATAAGTTATGAATGTATCTTCTGATCTCTTATCAAAATCCATATTACTTATTGCACGAGCAAAATGAATATATCTCCTCTCAATTTCAGTATTGTGTGTAAACCAAACAATTAGTGATCAAGCAATCGAAATCATTACACATAGCAATTAACACATAATCAAAATTGCATGAATTTTTTTGAATTAAATAAACATTAAACTAGTGATGGCAATTTGTCCCGCCCGCCCCCCGAATGGGGCAAAAAAACCCGCCCCATCACAGGGCGTGGGGCGGGGCGGGACGGGGCGTAAATGTTCGCCCCGTGAAGAAAAAGTAAAAAAAATAAAAATAAAAATAATTTTATTTCTAGACAATTTATCCGTTAAAAACTTATTTTAAATTTTTATTTTATCATCTAATAATAACATAATTCGAAACTTTCAAAATGTAAAAAAAATAATAATAATAATAATAAAAATTAAAAAAATTAAACGAGGCAACAAACGAGACAAAAAGTTGGCCCGTCCCCGCCCCACCCCTCCCCTCCCCTCCCCTCCCCTTCTAAGGCGGGGCGGGCAGGGTAGGGTTTTGGCCCCCGAACCCGTCCCATTGCCATCACTACATTAAACATAAACTGCCCCACCCCGAACCCGCCCCGTTGCCATCACTACATTAAACATAAACTGCATAATTCATTCTAACAATAGATTAATTAGCTGTTCATAACTATGAAATTATAAATAATAAAAGACTCAATAACATCTCTCTGCTTCAAAACAATAAATGAACGATAATTATGGACATTTTTCTAGGTCTGAAATCTATCCCAATTAGTGTAGAATTGGTAGTTTAATAGAATTAGGAAAACACAATTGACAATTCTCGAAATTCGTGCAACTGTGCGATCACACCAATTTAAACGTGTTATTGCAACATCAAAGCATTTTCATTCTAATTAGAACAATGTTTTCTCGCATTTGACTTATTACAATCAGCCCAAGTCCATCAATATTGCAAAGTATGTCCCTTAACTTTAAAACTTGATATATTGGTCCTTGTATTCCAAATTTCGGCCAGTCTTCATCCTTCGATGCTTTTGGGGACTTTTTGGGTTTTTGGATCTGCTGGGTGGCCGTGATGGCGATCTGAATGGTTGTTTTTGTGGTGCTGGTGGTGAGGTGGTGGTTTGACTGTGAAGGTGGCGAAAGCGATGATGGTGGTGGTATAGTGGATCGATCTACATTTTTGGGGTTTTTTTGGAGGTATAGATGGAGGTGTTAATGGTGGTAGCGACGGGTGGTGATGGTGGTGCGATGGTTGTGGTGTTATGGTGCTGCGTGAGGATGGTCGTAAGTGCTGGTGGCGGTGAACCAGTTATTTGGTTATCTGTGATCAATTATTAAACTATGACCTTAAGACTTGATAACTTGTGACTGAAATATCTCTAACCCTTAATTTATTTTTTTTATTGTAACCTCAAGATATTTTGTGACCTACAAAATCTTTGATTTATGACCAATTAATCTGACAATATGTAACCAATAAAAAAGTTGTGACCTTATTAAATTTAATTAATAAATATTTTTAATTAATTAGCTAATGTCTGGATTTTATATTTTGAATCTTGACATCTGAAAATTGAATTTGACATACTTAACTCCTCACTTTTGAATTTTTCCCAATTATCTTCCGGTAATGAATTGAAGCCCAAATCCATTTAAAATCATAAGCCAGCTGGTCAATACTATTTACCGTGAGGGGAAATTGACATAAATGACGCTTAACTTCAAAACTTGATATATTGGTCCTTGTATTCCAAATTTCGTCCAGTCTTCATCATTCTTGATCAAATTCCGTTCCTTTTTGTCCTTTCTCATTCATTACCCAAAATAATTAATAATCATACAAAATTAAGCTTAGATTTTTTGAGGGTAGAGTTATGAAATATTCAATATCAGCTGTTTAATTGATGCTAATAAGCTGGACTAAAATTTAAAGTTGAATTAGATATGAAAATTTGGGATGAATGAATTTTTTTGAACAAATTTTATGAAGAGAAAGAGACAAATGTACGACTATAGTCCAATGTGCAAAGGTCTGCCTCGTCACTTTAAAATTGTTAATTTTCCCTCGAAAATTATTGATGAAAAATGCTATTAGATTCAAAAATAGCAGTAATTTTGAGAATTCAAGAACCACTTCACACGAATTTAAGGTCCTCAGAGATCAGTGAAAGTGATCCTCCGAGGTCGAAGGTTACTCTGGAGCAACATAACCCAATGTTCACGAAAGCTTGATGTTTATCTTGTCCATCAACTTTCCACCAAGTAAAGCTGAATCCATTAGCCAAAATCAAGAAAATTCTGTAAACTTGGAGATCAAAATATTCTGATATTTAAGATTTAAGATCTCTATGGATCATAGGAGGGTTGCAATGCTCGTGACGGTATTCTAGTCCTCTAAAAGATGTCTACTCTCAATCACTAAACAAAGGAGAAAGATGATCAAGTTACTGCAATAATCATTGAATAGGCACCTAACCACATCCAACAACGCAAGTTTCATCCTGAGATGACAAGTTAATGATTTTCCATGAGAAGGTCCTGAAGTAATTATTCAAAAAACATTCAGTACTATGAATTCATATTCATGAAGTTAGTAATTACATTATATCAATCGCTCGTTGTCAAGTAAAAGTTGTTTCCAAATAGTTTTGATTGAGAAACTTATTACTTACTTTTAATTAAAATAAATAAATTAATTAATTAATTAAAATATATATATATATATATATAAAGTATCTCTAACCTTTCTGTCGCTACAAATAACTAACTAAATCTCATTTTCTATCAATAAAAATTCAACTTTCTAAAACTTACTTATTACGTATAAGTAAACATTTTAAGCTTAGCCTAAAAAGATCAAATGAATTTGGAGCAAAATTTTACCATGTAACTGGAATTCCAGAAAGCCATTGTGCATCAAATCATAGTGGAGATAGTGCCCCTAGCCATGAATACAGTACCCCCAAAAGCAAAACAATGTTCTGATGCTGAATCTTATTCAACCACCCGACCTCATTCTGCAAAATTAATTGAAATATACCCATATTGAAAACCTACAAAAGAATAACCAAATTCCTAAAGATAGAACCAAACATGCGCAAATTTACCTCGAATTCTCTTTCGGCTACCTGTCCACCAGCCGCTTGTTTTTTAATGGCTGCATGAAAGTCGTTATCAAAGTGGGCTTTATAAAAGTGCCTTGATCCACCTTCATCAAGAATGTTGTCTTCATGGAAACTATTAGTACTCGATATCATCTGTTGAACCCTTTTTTATTCCAATTCTCAAAGAAGTGAATTTATCCAAAATTGGACCTAATAAGATCCCTTTTGCAGCTTCTACCTATGCATACTCAAATACATTATTGTCAACAGAACATTACAAAATGTACAACCAAGATTTAATAGTATAGCCCAGGCTTATTGGTAATCCTATATCAACTTACTTTCCCCTGCCCCCAAGACCTACTCAAAACGAAAAACGAGAGAAGGGAAGGGAAATGGAGTTAACTTGAAAAATGATACCAGGACTGCGATTGTTTTTTTCATGGTATTTCTTCAACCTTTTCAGTTTGTATATCAAAAAGCCCGCGAAGAACAGCAAAATTACCCCAAGAGGAGTCGAAGCTACAACCATTGCAATCCTAATTTCTTGTTCAAGTCACACGTTTTACGCCTGAAACTTCTGCTCCATAGGAAGAAACACACAAAGTTCCCACAACTTCATTAATTATATAATCCTATTCTGTAGGCTACATCTGGCTTTGCATTCTTGAATTGACTATCTCGAAGTTCGGTGAGCAATTGAAGACGCTTTTCAAAGTTTAGTGAGCGATCAAAAACGTTTTTCAAAGTTTAATGAGCAATCAAAGATATTTTTCAAAGTTTGGTGAGCAAATCGAAGACATAACAATTTGTTAACAGCCCGGTGAGGCACTACATGTATATTACATTAGCTATGTCACTAATTTCGTTAAAGAATTGAAATGGATGTTAAGGTAGTGTGTAGCTTCAAGAGTTTTGATAAATATTGTGGTCAAAACTCATCATCATAAACTTCAGTGAGCAATTGAAAATATAGACATAAGTTCAATGATCATTGGGCCAATTAACTCGAATTTTTCTTTTTTATGATATTTCTAGGTTTGAAATTTGAAATGGTTTTGTGGGTTCATTGTATCGGAGTTGTATCTCAGTTTTTTAATTCTGAAAGAAGGGACAAAAAACTGACAGGAAAAGCAAAAGGGTCGTTTTTTTCCTATTCAGAAAAAGAACTGGCAAATGCCCAATAATCATGTGGTAGTTCATTTCTGTACGCATTTCGAATTATTTTACTAATTCTTTTTTATTAGTTATAAATATTTCATTAAAAATTTTTAGTAGATTTCATTTAAAAATTTTTTGACTAGTTATAAATATTTCAATTTTAGTAGATCTTAGTACAATTTTCTTGGGACAGGGGTAGTGGGAAAAATATTTATTGTTTTAATCAAGTCACCAAACTACGTTGTTAGATAAACATTGGCCATTCGCGTGTGGCTGTAAAAATAAACATTAACTGATTAAAATTTTAGGAAGAAACAAAAAGATGTACAAGTAAATCTTAAAAAAAAAAAAAAAAAAAAAAAAAAAACATATTGAGGATTTATTTTGTCATGCAATTTTTTTCCCCCAAAAGAAAAGGAATGCATCTAACATTATAACAATCTAATCACAACTATATAGACCTACTAAGTACGACTATCGTATTGGAACAAGGACTTCTCGGATAGAGTAGAAAAAAATTATCAAATTTAGTGAAAGGACAATTTTGTCCTCAATTTCAAATAATAAAAGTAAGTATAAATTTTCTTTTTCTTGTTTTACCTTTTTAATACTAATTTTTGTATTTACTCTTTTTTAACACACCCGATTTTTTATATTGCCATGGACGTTTCTAGTCTTCATCTATGGCATCATAGACTAGTCGTGACCTCACGTGATAATTCTTGTTATAATTGTAATCCCATCTAACGATTGATAATTTTCAAAATTAGCAGTAAACATAAACTCGATTCTTATCATTCCAAGTGGACAACAAAAAGAACACCCAGCGTTAACGTATAGTTTTGACAAAACATAAAAAGATGGCCGTCTATCCGTTACATACTTGGCCCTTATTTGGACTCTACTAAAATCAAATTTTGGAAAAAAATTATTTTGTAATAGTGATTTTTTTTTTTTTGAAAAATGTGTGTTAAAAAAGAAAGAAAATATTTATATTTATGTATAATATTATTTTAGAGAAGAATGTATGCTCGAAAAGAAGAGAGAAAAATGTATTTTAATTGAAATGAAAAACAAACGATGGCTTAATGAAATCATACAAGTTAGTTAGAAAATAAAATAAATAAATAAATAAATAAATTTATTTATTTATTTATTTATTTATTTATTTATATATATTGAAGCTATGAAAGAAGATTAGGTGGTTCGCACATGATGTGTCCTTGTCAATTGTTTAAAGTTCATTCAAGTCACGAGGTTGATTGTCTTACTTTACAAGAAATTTGAAGTCATTTAATTGCCTAATTTATCAATTTAAAAAAATATTACATAAAGATTTATACATTTATGAAATCGAATTAAGAAAGCCAATTACTATAAATATGAAATTATTATTACTATGCAATTCTTTTTTTTTTTTTAAACAAAATGAAAGGCAATACAAATGTCAGTAGTTTAGGATTTTTGCATTGATATATGCTAGATAACATTGAAAAAGGGAAAAAATATTTAATTTATATTTTCAATTGCAGGATTCAATTATGTTTAACTGATAAGTACATGTACATTTTTCACACACTTATTTGGTCCACAAAACATAACTAATTGTTGATAAAAGTGTTTGAATATGACTTAATTCTATATAATTTTGTTTTATAGGAGAATGTTGATGAATAAGGCGGAATTCAAGAGAAAAAGAATGAAAAAGGACAAAAAAGGAAGGAAATGAAAGTTCAGGGACCAAAATGCAAATAATCAAAAGATGACCCCCAAAAGCAAAACTGAGGAGGTGAACGAGCTAAGTACCAATTGATTGAAGACACGAGGTTTTGGAAGACAAAGCGGTGGAAAAGAAAGAAAGACGAAATTGAATGAAATTACAATTTTGTGGATCAAAGTCTACACTATAGGAATCGAAGGACTAAAATGCATTACTTGAAAAAATTGAAGCCTTGAAGATAAATAATGCATTGGAATTGAAATTGGGCCTTGAGTGCACTTAGACTACAAAACTTTGTGGCCTATGGGAATTGTAAAACCAAAAGTAAACTCTCGAATGAAGGAGAGGAAATAAAAGACAAATTGGGCTGGAATTGGAGATTTAAATTGAATAATAAAATTGGTGGCTGAATTAAAGGTGAGACATTTAGTGGGATTTTAAGAAAAGAGTTCTAATTCCACGAAACAATTGGCGGCTGTAACTTGGAATCCCTTTTGTGGATTATTCATATACACAAGTCGGCAGATTGGAGGAGGCTGGAAATTACGTGCTGAACACGTAAAGTCAGC